>NC_056750.1:130289504-130482004 GCF_019279795.1 Protopterus annectens
ACACACACATGCCAGTCAGGGAGGTTCACATACCCAACAACAGTCTCAGCCAGCAGGACAGGTGTAGACAAACACAAACAAAGGCTGTGCTAAGGCCTCTGAATGATGCCTATGGGTAACCTCACCCCTAGGCCTACACAGACAGACTACATCAGGTCAGGCGGTGGGATATTAGTTCTGAAGGGTAGGAAGTCAGAAACTAATATGTAGGTCAATAAAATACTAAGACCTGTAGTACACTGATATGCCTCTAGTCAGCATGATAGGTTAGAAAACAGAATGAAATGGAGTACCTGACATACCAGTATAGTCATAGCAAATGTGTACAAGTGTCAGGTGTGCTCCCCCAATCCAGTGTAGTAATGTAGAAACAGTCAGGTGTGCCCCCAATCCTATACATGTAGTAACAGTCAAGTGTGCTCCCCAATCCTATGTAGAAATGTAGTAACATGTATGTGTAGGTATTATGCCAGTGGAGCACAGATGCCCAGAGGTGGCCAAGGTAGCAGGATTGTAGCATTTGTACAATATGCAGGTATGTGTGTGTTAGGTTTGTGTGTGTTTCATATTGTGTGAGAGTGGTCAGTATGTATGCATATTGAGGTTTGACCTGGTGGCCATTGTCCACTACTGTTGATTACAGGGCCAAGTCCTCACAACTGCAGTGCCAAAGACAATTTCCACCAGTATAACACATGCTAGCAGTAAGCCATTGTAAATGTATGGTGGTAATATGTGTCACCATCTGAAAGATGGACATGGCATGGCTTTTGGGCTAGATATACAAGCAGTACACAGGGAAAAGTACCCCAGACATACAGTATATAATGTGTAACTGTGAAATGGACACATCCTTGGAATTGCATATACAGGTATGCATCACATTATCTGGGCCTGTAGTAGGGAATACTGGCATCATCTGGCCGAACACTTGCAGATCACAAATGTGATAGGACTGATGTATTGGGAAACAGCTGATGTACTTGCACATGCCAGCATAACTGGAATGCCCCATGCATATCTGTGAATCAGATGCAAGTAGTGTCCATAGTACACATGCACCCAGCTCACCCAAACACCACCCACAGGTACCTCTCTGGTCATATCCCTGCAGTTGGGAATGGTCACAATATGACCCCCACCTGTGTATGACAATAGCAAAAGAATGCAGCATGCAGTGCAGGTGTCCCACGCAGCTGTGCCCCTAGCTGTAGGTAACACCCTGCCAGCATCCACACTACCTGAGCAATACTGATAGAAAGTATTGACATGAACACCTAGCACACCTACCCTGTCACCCCAGGGGAAAATACTGTATGGTGGTCTGGGAATGTAGGACTGGCAGAATGCAATGGCTTGCCACAGCAGACCTGCATCACCACCAAATGGTCTACAGGCCTCTGCCAAAGGCCTGTGTCTCACACATACTGCCAATGCATGTTATGTCATGGACAGCCAAATAACAACATAACACACTCCACATAAGCCATATGCAAGGCCATGTGGACAAACCACAGTAACATGTCCACCATGTCCCACTATATGAACTGTGGACCAACACCAAAACACAGCTGTGATGAGGTGATAACCTTAGGGAAAGTATCAGAGAATGTATGCATAATGTATGGAAGAGGATAGAATAATAGAGGGGGTGGTAGCATGGGCAGCATGGAATGTGCAAGGTCCGACACACAGCTGTGTGCACATACTATCCCTGGCTGCAAACACATAAATGGTTGGCTACAAACCTGTCCACACACCACAATAGGGGTAATGTCCTGACTTATGACCCCTGCCTCTGGGTAACTTGTGTGAATCTGTACAGCTGTGAGGTATTGCCACAGCAAGATAAGGCCATACTGTTATGTCGATGGATGTACAAGTATGGGATCCTCTGCCAGCACAGTACCAAGGTGCTGAACTGGATACACAGACCCAGCAGCAAGTGTCTACAGCTCCCCCTCCAGAATGGCATAACTTTCCATGCATATGTAGGCATTTGTCCACAATACTGGACACAGCTGCATTCATCCTTGTTACCCAGGACATCACTGTGAGCAGAATGTCCACCTGACAGTGCCTGAGGACTTAAAACATCACAGTGTATAACAGTACACACCTGAATATCTCTGCTAACACCAGTACCATGTAACAGAAGTAGCACAGACACAATCACCTACAGTACACACTATCCCTTTCACAGTTTGACCCCATATTGCCAAATGATCTACAGATACCCTGCAGAAGCAATTTGCTACCTGTAGGTGTACAACACAAAGGTCTGCACTGGAGTACAAACTACCTGTAATGGATCCATACATTCAATACAGAAGGGCATACTGGGCATACTCACACACTTAGAGAAATGAAGGCAATGTCAGACAACAACATACTGAAAGGTCATACTGGGCATGCTCACACACTTAAACAAATGAAGCCCATGTCTACAAACAACAGTGGACCATACATATCTGACAGTTGCAGATGTTAGTGCATACACTCCTCAGTTTGTTTGTGTCTTTCAGCTTTTCCCGGTTAGGGGTCACCACAACGGAACTCCGGTCCGCTAATGATTGGCAGTTGATTTTTATGTACCAGCTTGTCAGGCCTGACGCACAACCTTCAACAAAGGTACACCCATTCACGCCTGACTCCACGCAGAGGATGCTCTAGCTGAGAATCGAACTGGACAACGTCTTACTGTGAGGCAATAACACTATTGCAGCACCACCACCGCAGCAGTAATGCTTTGCACACACATTGGATAGGAATACAGACATATATCCAAGGACAACACACTATAATATGCCAAAAGTAGACATACATAGATGTGCGGAAGAGAGTGACAGTCACAAAGAGCCTTCCATCATGAGGCCTGTCCCACTCAGCACACAGCCAAATGGCTACAACCAAATGATGTGTAAATGTCACTCACTGTAGAAATTAGCCACTATTATCCATCAACATTACAGACTCTGTGGTGCGAGTGCAAGCTGTGCAGCATGACTCTACAAGGCAGTAGTCATCTAGAAGTTGTATACATGTACCTGTGGAATATAAACCTGTGTGTGGTGTGTCAACCTCTAGATGAATGGGTTATAGCCCATGCACACACACCACCCTCCCCATAGCCTTACTTTGACAAATCTGCTGATGTCATCCACTTTGAAATACACCTTTGAGAATGGAGTAGCCCAGTAATCTCTGTGGTGTGTCCTAAAAATCCATAATGCTGTAGTGTGATAAACTAGTTAGGTAGGGGTTTTAATCCCAGACATGGCAACTGTGTGTGTGTCTCTGTCTGTGTAGGGGGCAATGCTTTTTAGTATAGTCACACTCACTACAATTCAAATGGCCAACTTTGGCAAGGCTGCTGATGTCATTCACTGTGAAATACACCATTGGGATAGGTGTAGTCCAGTAATCTCTGTGGTGCATCCTATAACTGTGTAATGCTGTAGTGTGATAAACTAGTTAGGTAGGAGTTTTAATCCCAGACATGACAACTGTGTTTGTGTATGTGTGTGTGTCTCTGTCTGTGTAGGGTGCAATGCTTTTTAGACTAGCCACACTCACTACAATTCCAATGCCCTACTTTGGCAAGGCTGCTGATGTCATTCACTGTGAAAAATACCTTTGGGAGAGGTGTAGTCCAGTAATCTCGGTGGTGTGTCCTATATCTGTGTAATGCTGTAGTGTGATAAATAAATTACGTAGGAGTTCTAATCCCAGACATGGCAATTGTGTGTGTGTGTGTGTGTGTGTGTGTGTGTGTGTGTGTGTGTGTGTGTGTGTGTGTGTGTGGAGAGAGCATGGCTTTTTAGGCTGGTCACACTCACTACAATTCAAATGCCCTACTTTGGCAAGGCTGCTAATGTCATTCACTATGAAATACACCTTTGAGAAAGGTGTAGTCCAGTAATCTCTGTGGCACGTCCTACAACTGCATAATGCTGTAGTGTAATAAACTAGTTTGGTAGGAGTTCTAATCCCAGACATGACAACTGTGTGTGTGTGTGTCCCTGTCTGTGGAGAGAGCAATGCTTTTTAGGCTAGTCACACTCACTACAATTAAAATGCCCTACTCTGGCAAGGCTGCTGATGTCACTCCCTGTGAAATACACCTTTGAGAAGGGTGTAGTCCAGTAATATCCGTGGCACATCCTATAATTGTGTAATGTTGTAGTGTGATATCCTAACTAGGTAGTAGTGCTAATCTCAGACATTGCAACTGTGTGTGTGTGTGTGTGTGTGTGTGTGTGTGTGTGTGTGTGTGTGTGTGTGTGTATGTGTGTGTCGGTCTGTGTAGGGAGCAATGCTTTTTAGGCTAGTCACATTCAGTAAAATTCAAATGCCCCATTTTGGCAAGCCTACTGATGTCATTCCCATGAAATACACCTTCGGGAAATGTGCAGCCCTGTAATCTCTGTGGTGCATCCTATAACAGTGTGATGCTGTAGTGAGATATAGTACTTTGGTAGGGGTTTTATTCCCACACACGGTGAATGTGGATGTTTGTGTGTGCGTCTTTGTTTGTGTAGGGAGCAATGCTTTGTAGGCTAGTCACACTCATTGCAAATCAAATGCCCTACTTTTCCAAAGCTGCTGATGTCATTCACTGTGAAATACACCTGTGGGAAAGAAATAGCCCAATAATCTCCTTGGTGCATCCTATAACTGCATAATGGTGTAATGTAATAAACTAGTTAGGTAGGAGTTGTAATCCCAGACATGGCATGTGTGTGTGTGTGTGTGTGTGTGTGTGTGTGTGTGTGTGTGTGTGTGTGTGTTTGTCATTCGTATCCCGTGTCGAGGTGGCTGTGAGTGTGTAACAACTGGACTCATTGGGAAGCAGGTTTTGCATATTTCTTATATGGTGGCCCTATTATATGTCACAATGTCCACCTTCCAAGGATAACAGATGTGAAATAGCTGAGAGGCTGGGGTGGCAATTCGTACCCCTACATGTGACATCAAGGCCTGGTGAACAAAGTTAGCAACCCTTGTATTACACAAAGAGCACTTTCAAACTTTAGCGTCCAACCTATCTCTACTACCCTTATATGAACCCTTCTCAAAAAACTTAAACCCACTTTCCTAGCAGCAGATCACCACCCAGCTGAATTCCTGCAACTAGCTGCTGATGCCATCACCATCCCAGTCTCTATCCTCACTAATAGAACCAGTTCCGAGGCAACCATTCCATCCATCTGGAAAATTTCACATGTAAAGGAGGTAGTTCAATTGTCCAACTATAGGCCCATAGCCATTCTCTCACCTCTAGCAAAAGTCTTTGTGTCCACATACAACTTATGGACTACCTAAACCACAATAAACTTCTTACAGAGTCCCAGCATGGCTTCAGACCACACCATAACACCACATCAACCCTCTTATCATTCAACAATGTCATCAATCTTAATCTCAACAACATGCTATCATCTGCTCTCTTTCTGGACTGCTCTAAGGCCATTGATATGGTCAACCATCATATTCTGCTTAATACCTTGAAAGCTGTCTTCCTGGATGATCACTCACTACAATCACACCACCAGTCTCACAGAGACCTATGAAACCAGCACTGGCAAAAAACACACATAAATACATGAAAACATACTTGGAGGCTCTAAATAAAAATCTGCAAAAGCAACAGAGACCTCCAAAGCAGACATCCAAGCAACCTCCACCCTCCAACATAAACCATGAAACACATACTTCACAAAACCAGTGTGCCACACAATCACAGCCCTTAAGGCAAAATAACATACCCAACACACTAGTAACAGGTGACTCTATAGTCAGGCACAGTGATGTCCCATTCACTAGAGTGAACAAGGAGAAGGTTACTGTTAGCGGCCTGTCAGGTGCCAGGATCCATCACATAACACAAGCACTCAGGTCACTCCAGAACAAGTAAAAATATGACTTTGTCATTGTCTATGTTGGTGTGAATGACCTGAGCCGTACCTCCCCGGACTACATGAAAAGAGACATGGAGGAGCTCTCTGATTATGTAGCCCAGGCAATATGACCCTGACCCTGAGTAGCATACTGCCCTCACCAAAAATGGTACCATGGTATAGAGAAAAAATTATCAATTTCAGCAATTGGCTAAGCTTCTGGTGTCATTCAAAAGGGATCCAGTGTCTGTAAGCCTGAGATGACATGAAGCCATGCTGCTTCGCTAGAGATGGCTTGCACCTGTCACCCTTAGGCTTTCGAATACTGGCCCAAGACTCTTGCCACCCCCATAGTGCCTTTTTTAGGCAAGGCTCAAAAGACAAACCCACCACCATAAATAGCACAAGTAACAAAAAACTGAGGGTAATGCTACTCAATGCCAGAAGTCTAAACCTCAAGTTGCACACACTCGAGTCACTCCTCAGTATGGAGAAAATCGATATATGTGCAGTAACAGAAACCTGGTTTAAGGCTCCAGAGAGCACCCCAGCACTACCAGGCTACAACTCATACCATACATTTCAGCCACAAAACCCAGACCGAAATACAAAAGGCGTGGGAGTATCCATATTCATCAAGGATACCCACACCTCCAGGTTAGTGGCACAGCACGATGCTTCAGAGATCATCCATGTGCAACTAACAACGGGCAAAACTGCTATTCAAATTATAGCTTGCTACAGATCTCCCACCATGTCCCAGGACCCCCACTCCGCATTCCGGGAAACACTGGGAAACATAAAGGTCCTACCAAAAACCCTGATATTGGGTGATATCAATAACCCAAACATTAACTGGGCAAACTACTCAAGTATAAACTCCTTTGCCCAACATTTCCTAGAATTTATTAACTCAAATGCCCTGGATCAACTGGTCAACACCCCCACCAGAGGTGACAACATATTGGACCTGGTCATCACCAACATGGGTGACCAGTGTTCCACACCGGAGGTCAACCCCTCGCTGGTAAGATCTGACCATAAACTAATCTCTCTGGATATCCACATTCTGCCACCACCCCGGTCAAAGAAACTACCGTGAAAAACTTTTCAAAATCAAACTTCACATTACTTAAGACCAAGGTAGGAAGTTTCAAAGCCCCCATGCTAAAGGATAACGCTGTCCATGCTGCAAAATCCTTTACTAATGCACTCTACAGGCACCTACAAGAATGCATGGATCATGCTATCCCAAACAAAACCAAGACTCACTCCTCCAAGAAAAGGAAACCAGTCTGGTGGACCCCTGCCATAAACAAGCTATGCAATAGAAGGAGGAAACTAGTACAGGAAAGAGTAAAATCCCAAGAAGGGAAGACATCCCTGATCAGTATCAGCAAGAGACTACTTTCCCTCATAAAATCATCCAAGGCTAGCTTTGAAAGAAAAATTGCCCTGGACTCCAAAGATAACCACAAGGCATTCTTTAGCTATGTCAAGAATCTGAGTGTCAATTCTCAGATCTGCTCAGAGTTAGTGCAGAATGGCACAAAATACACTGATTCGAATGATATAGCCAACACCCTGGCAGACAGGTTCAGTGCAAACTTCACCCCCCTCTCACCCCCAAAAAGACCCATAACTATATCAGAAGAATGTAGTGTCCATGAAATCACAGACACTCAGGTTAAAACAGCCCTCTCCAAAGCCAAAAACACAGCATCAGTGGGACCAGACTGTGTCCCAGGCTGCGTCCTACACAAGCTCAAAGATAAACTAACCCCTCACCTAAACACACTGTTTAATCTCTGCCTCTGCACAGGCTACATGCCCACAAAGTGGTGCACAGCAACGATTATTCCACTCCACAAAGGTGGAGCCACAACAGACACTGGGAACTATCACCCTATAAGCCTGATTAGCTTGGTCTGCAAAGCTATGGAGTGCATCATCATGGATCCCATTAACAGAGACATAGGAAACCTTCAAACTCTGGACCCTACCCAGTTTAGCTTTGTTAAAGGCAGATCATGCCTCCTAAACCTGATGGACTTCTCTGAGACAGTTACCAAGGCTATAGACGAGGGAAAGGTGGTCCACACAGCCTATCTAGACCTCGCAAAGGCCTTTGACACCATTCCCCACTCAGGTATTACAGACAAGCTCACCAGCCTGAACATAAACTGCTATCTCAGGAGATGGGTTGCCAACTGGCTCATGGACAGAACCCACATGGTAAGAGTTGCGGGAGCTAGGTCTGACTGTAAACGGGTTACAAGTGGCATTCCCCAGGGCTCAGTCCTAGGACCCCTCCAGTTCGGCATGTACTTCTCAGAGGTACAGGCAAGCACAGGAGGACTATGGCTGACTGTGTTCGCAGATGACTGCAAACTAGGGGCTATAACTGACTCTCCGGCTGACACAAACATCCTCCAAAAGGGTCTCACTGAGACAGATACCTGGTGTCAAAACCATGGACTCAAGCTAAATGCCAAAAAGTGCATAGTCATCCCTTTTGGAAAAAACAAAGTACCCACAAACTACCACATAGGTCATAGCCCCCTAAATATGGAAGATGTAATAAGGGATCTTGGGACTCAAGTAGATAGTAACCTCTCCTTTGATAATTACATTTCCAAAGTGGTTAGAAAATCCTTCTATGTGGCCCACCTAATCACAAAAGGGTTTGTATCCAGATCGAAAAAGGTCATTTGGCCCCTCTATGCATTACTCATCAGACCCATCATAGAGTGCAATGCCCCATTTGGGATGTACCTTACAAGACACCTGCAACAACTGGAAAGACCACAGAAGTACCTCACCAAGAGGATCACTGGCCTCAAGCAGATGCCCTATGCAGCTCAACTGAAGAAACTCCAGCTGTACTCGGTTGCATACCGCCTACTGAGAGGTGATCTCTGTCTGACGTACAAGGCCATGTCCAACCCAGACTTGATGGACATGCTCCACCTAAAGAAAACCATATCCCCTTGAGCCACATGGTCCAGGGATGTAAACCTCACCACAACAATAAATAGGATGTGCTGGAGGGATAGATTTCTGTCCCAGAGACTTCCCATGCTTTGGAATAAGGTTCCAATCTACATTAGGCAGAGCTCCTTGCTAACCCTCTTCAAAAGAAACCTTGATGAGTGGATGGGAAACAGAATGTTTACCCCAGGGATCACTTCAGTGGCTCTGCTGGATAGAGGCACAGGGAACTAATCTAAGGGGCCGGCGAAAGCCAACACATTCTGGGTATGCTTATAAATACCTTTGGGCAGATAGCCTAGTGCCTACCTATGATCCTATGAACCTATGGACAATGGTTTCAGTCCTATCTATGGGGTAGACAGCAGGCTGTCCTATGGCAGGACAAACTGTCATTGCATCTCCCAGTCACCTTAGGAGTCCCTCAGGGCTCCATTCTTGGTCCCCTCCTCTTCTCTATCTTCATAAATGACCTTCATACTACTATCCCAAAGGCACAATGTATTCAATATGCTGACGATTCCATGCTGATTTGCTATTCCACTGCACCAGCCAATCTGATAACCCTAACCCCGAATACTATTACCACTATAGACAATTGGCTAACTGATCGACAAATTCTCTTGAATACCAACAAAACCAAACTGCTGCTTTTCACTCCCACCTCTAGATCTACTCTTCCCTTATTTACTATTAAGACTAACAATGGTACAATCATCTCTCCTGACAATCAAACTAAACTCTTTGGAGTTATTATAGATACTAACCTCAAATTTGATGCACATATAGACCATACGATTAAGTCTGTCAACAAAAAAATAGGATCCATCTATAAGGTCAAACATTTTCTAACCCCTTATGCTAGGTGTGCTATTGCCCAAACCCATCTCCTCTCCACTCTCCTATATGCCTCACCCACATTTTCAAATCTCTCCAAAGCTAACCTCAGCAAACTATCTTCCTGTTGCTACCATATAGCTAGATTCATCACTGGTATGGCATACAGGACACACCACTGTAAAAACCCAACTGAAGTTGTCTGGCTGGAATTTCCTTCCATACTTAAGCTTAACCAGCTCACAGTAGCTCACAAAATACTTAAACATCTGGACGAAACCCCAAGCCTTAAGAATATTATTAGCCCATATAACACTATCAGGCCAGTTCATTCATCCAACAAGTTATCAGTCCAAACCCTAAAATGCAATAATACAGCAGGTGATTCCCTGTTTGCTAACTCAGTGGGTAAAAATTGGAACCTTCTTTCTGCAAACCTTACCAAAGAACTATCTCTTCCACTATTTAAAAAAAGCCTACAAATACTTAAGGGCAAACTGGCTCTGTCCATACCTAAACCCTGACTAACTCTTTTTAACATTTATGGTCTTTTCTTAGCAAGTAGATCATCAGCAAGCAGATACGCCACTCATCTGATGTGTTATACCTTAATGTACAGTTATGTCTGCTGAGTCTAACATTTCTCTGTATGGTTGTTGCCCTAATGTGCTCTAAATTTGTGTACTGATCCTATTTCTTCTCTCACTTTATTAACTTTATGCATATGTATTATGTTCCTTACCGTGGTGAATTATCTGATATATTGTATCTATCTTTCTCTCCTTTGCATTGTATCTATCTCCTTTGCTCTCTTTGAATATTATTGTGATGTTACTACTATTATTAATTTTATTATTGTGGAGCTTTTCTCCCTGGGCCCCCACTGAAAATGGACATGTATCCAGTCAGACTATCCCGGTCAACAAATGTAAAATAAATAAATAAATAAACCCATGTCTCATACACAAACACACTTGCCTAGGCAACAACTGCTATGTTGGTAGTACCCTGCATATTGCCCACAGATAGTAACCATGGTGTGATTGCAGTGGACTACAGAGGGCATGACACCCTGTCTATCAGTACAATACACACATATATGCAGACAGTATGCCTTCACTATGCTCCCCACTGGATGCCTGCAACACCTGTGGTGCCATCAAATGTGACCCACAAAGGACATACCATGCCTTATACACATGCCCTGTATGGACAGATTGCACTGACACCAGGGAATACCTGTATCAAGCTATCAATGTAGGTGCAGGGTCATCCTGCTGTCCATTACCTGTTCCCAGCACATGAGGCCAGGACAGGCACATCTGATGATAACAATCTGTGTACACAATATGGGCCAGACACCCCAGGTACAGTGTCACTGTACATGCATGTGGGACATGTGCACATCCCAGACAGCATCCATGTCATGGACTAAAGAACACATACATGGCAAGCATACAGCAACGGTCACACACAATAGTTACCCAGGTGACTGGATGGTGAATACAGTACCCACCTGTGTGGGCCAATCCAGACACTACACCCCTGAGCCACACTGCAGACCATTGTCATGTGGTCTGATGCCAAGGTATACCCTTCATCTTGCCTTGTATAGCCTTCTGGCCCAATCAATCACTACACACCCGTGAAGCAATGCACGCATGCATGTCAGTACTGGTACCCTGTGTCTGTGTGTGTGGTATATGATGCTTTTGACCACATTCACATTCACTACAACCCCCATTGGCATACTGAAGCATGCTGTCTGATGTCAGACACCTTCACATACTCTTTGCCCATATAACCTCTGGAAAAGTCCTGTGGTGCATGTGAGACCTGCACAGTACTGTATTGTGGCAAACTAACTAGTTAGGAAGTGCATTCCTGACCCTGCCAAGTGTGCCAATGAGTGTGAGTCCCTGAGAGAGTGTGGCTGTGTTGATGCTGACACCTGTTCATGTGGACAGGCATGTGTACTACACCTACCATATTGTTACCATATCACTGTCGCAGATGTCACTCACCATCACATATATGTTTGGACAGTTCCTCTACATGTAAGCTATGTGACACATGCAATAATTGCATACACATGTGATAGCAATACATAGTCAGTCAGGGGTTTGATCCCCTGTACTGGTATGTGTGTGACACAAACAGGCTTAGGTTTTACTCTCCCACCCTCTCCATGACTTACTTTGTCTCTGTCTGCCTCTCTCACTCCCTCTCTGGTGGATGTGGAGAGCTACACCTGGTTTGCTTAGGCAGCAGCATGTGTTTTGTAAGTGATGCTCATGATCAGCTGATCGCCTCTGCACAAATTGCAGCCCTCCTTTAGCTGATTGCATGTGGAACAGCTGTGGTAAAATTCCCATAGCCAACTGCATGGAAACACACTCCAATATCTAGGAACATCATGTTGGTGTTGGGCCTTTTCATTCACTATAAGCAGGGCCTAGATCTGGCAAACACCATCACAGATGGATTGGAGATTTACCTCTAACAACATACACTGTGGAAACAGGCCAACACACAGGAGGAGGATGTGCCTGACATGACTACACAATCTAAGTGTTGCTCTTCTGCATTTGGAGTAATGTTGGTTTAACAGAGTGTGCATGGATATGGCTGGTCTACATGTTTTAATATCTGTCATTACAGTGCTTTGTTTTTGAGGAAACCCCCATCTGTGCAAGGTCATCTGCAGACTGGGCAGTGTGTGGTGCCTTTTTTTCTTGTGTTACTCAAAGAGCACCTATCTGAGAACTGCAGAAGCATAGTGTGAGGATTGCAGTCAGTACATGGTGACTTCCATGAGAGTTATTGACTTCATAACCCTCATAGGACATATGTCATAACAAACCCTGTTACAACAGTAAATGTATGAGGTTATCAAGGCACCATGTCAATATTGGCCCTGTGATTGTGTCTCCAGCCACAACTCTTTGTACATGTGTAATGAAGTAAGAGGTGCATATGTTCTGTACACCATTATTTATTGACATCATATTTGATAACAAGCCAGTGAGATATCAGACTGCTATACATGCTATACACGGGGTTGGGAGGGTGGCCTAATGGTTAAGGTGTTTGCCTTACAAAGACAAGGTGCAGGGTTTGAGTCTCACAAGGGATAATTGGCTAGGCTTACAATGGCTCGCAAGGGCACTTAGCCTAGTACTAACCTATGAACCTATGAACCTATGAACCTATGTTATGTATAGTAGGGGTTAAATCTGAAGACATAACCTGGGCATTCTGTGGTTGTGTGTACAGTACTGAGGTCTGTGTACTTATGGTGATTGTCGACAGTTTGTGTATTGTGAATATGTACCTTGGCCTGTGTACAGACTGTGGTAGATGTCATTGTTCTTGGTCCTGTTCTATCTGATGTTACATGCTGCTCCAGTGTATGTTACCCTATATGCTTACATGTTTATGGTGCCAAACACACATATGCCCCATACCACAGACAGGCATCGGACCACACTGTGTAGTGGCCCAGTATATGTAGGGTTAGGGTGTGAGTGGCACATATGATGATGGTGTTGAGCAGACAGTCCATATACTGTAATATTATGCTAGCTTACCATATGTGGCTGTGGCTGGGTTTACATTGGTTGTGGTTATGCACTTTCACACAGGTGTCTGTTACTCTGTGCTGTGACATGCCTGTAGAGCCTGCTGTATATGCAGGTACATGTGTATTCCCTCATAAGAAGTGTAGGCCAGTGTTGTGGCAGTATGCCTGTAACCTGCACAGTGCTTTGTTACATGCCTAGCAGCTTAGTGTACTTACCCAGTGTGATGTTATGTCAAGATACATGCCAGATGTACTGCTGCCAGGCCGCCATAACAGCCATGTATTTCTGACAAAGCAGTAGGATGCTGTACAGATGTATGTCACTAACTAGTGGGTAGTATGTGGCCATGTCACCTCTGTACCAGTGGTTATTATGTGTCAGGACAGACAGGGGTGTGTGAATGCATAACCTATAGGGGGCAAATGTATATCAGTATTTACGTGATATACCCATCTACATGACTGTTAACATCCACATTGTCAGGCTTGGTTCACATGTCTTGCACTAAGGGGTTCTGTGCATACCTCTGGACTGAGTGTATCAGACTGTCCACATTTATTGGACATATCTCTGCTCTAATCCACAGGATCATTACTGTGCTAGCAGTGGTACTGTACTATGATGTCCTTAGGATGTCTGTCTGTAGCCAATGGCACACATGTTGAAAGTGTGTATGTGGATGGGTCTACATCAGGTTGCAGATTATACACATTCAAGCGGGTCACCTGTCCATGTGGCACAGGCAATAACTTTTATACAAACCTGTGACATGTGTTCAACTGTACCCCACATATGTCACAGCCATGGTGCCACCACAGTGCCATACCCCGTTATGGAATATAACTGCAGACCATCCTCGTGCTGACACATGTACACCTACAACACAAATGGATAACATTATAGAGACCACAATCAACCAGTGTTACTAGCAGCTATAATGCATCATTGCTGGACGGCTACACTACCTGACATATATGCATTACACTTTACTCCTGACATGTTACACTGCAGTACTCTTGTACACTGTAGTACAGTCACTGTGTACATCAGAACCATATTAGCCTGTCCCTGCATTGATGGTATGGATGACAGGGGTGTGCACAGTTATCATTATATGCACAGGATGTGTTGTTGGTTTGCCAGAGGCCAAGGTTGGGTCATACATTTGACACCATGTGTGTGGGTGAGGGGTGTAATGAGGTAAACTGGGCATGGTGATGTGGTGTGTGTAGGTATGGGGTTGCCCTAGGTGTGTACGTATAGTGTGTGGGTATGCATGCACACAGTTCTGCTATGCGGCTGCCCTACACAGGTGTTTATGGACAGCTGCAGACCATACCTGGCAGGGTGTGCAGTTCACTGCCTCTGGCCATGGACACATGGACTGTGCATGCCCGGGTTTCCATGGGCACGTCCAGGTGCAGGCCTCAATGTGCTACTTTCCCCTGATGATGACAGATGTCTGCAGGAACCAGGTCCCTCCTGGGACTGGCCAGGACAATGTGCTCATGGCCTGATGTGGTGTGGTGTGGACAGCACCCCTCCTGCAGTGCCGGGGCTAGTACTGCCACTACAGGAACCTCTTGGTGTCCTAGCACATCCACATTGACTGCCAGCTGTTGGCATTGCTGGCCTGCATCCACGCAGCTATCACTGCACTCCCACTACATGTTCAAGCATGGATAAACCACAGTTAATGAGGGCCATCATCTCACCAGACCATCTATCCATGAGCTCAGTATATGCACGGATGGCACCAGACAGTTCACGGAAGTTGTCGCTTGCAGATGTGAGATCAGCCATCTGCAGCTTCAGGCCCTGTCTGGTGTAACATTCCATACATGCCTGCCCCACCAGGACAGCCTGAAACATGTGCCTGCTGGTACCAGTTATGTTGCATCTGTGAGGGGCATGATGACCAGCGTCCTTACCACGAGCACCCTGGGACATCTGCCTATGTAGCGTCCTGCCAGACATCTGGCTATGCCTGCTGTGACCAGACACAATAGGCATGGTTACCACACTCTCCAGTGCACTGCCACCAAATGCCAGCTGTCCCTCTCCTATGGCCACTGGTGATGGGGTATGTATAGACACTGAAACTGTGTGCGGGGTTAGGGTGGCTAAATGGGGGATGTCAAATGATGGGGCTGTTTCGGCCCCTGACAACCCCACCTGTGCCTCAACAGTACTATCACCATCTTTGGTGTCTGTATGGACACCAACATCAGATTGCATGCAGAAGGGACCCTGACCCACCTCACCACCTGTGGGGGAAAACAATAAATGCACTTTAAGATCTGTAGAGCATTCAAAAAAACGCCAACAGAAGATAGCGTAAGAACACACCAGGAATCTGGAAACTGTGCTGGAAACAACGTAAATTTATTATTGACGAACAAAAGGTTAAGCGCTTTCTTCAGAATACTTCTGACTTCATCAGAACACCAAATACTGTAGAACATTAGCTTAAATACAAACAACCCACAGAAAAAAACGCCTTTTTCATCAATTAATCAATTATATCATTCACGTTCAGAAGCTTATAAATCATTGCATTATTCACAAATGATTTGTGAAACATTTCTTGTAAAATGAATAAAACCATGCATGCCACACAAACCTGTACATGTAAATATCCCAGATACAAGTAAAATATTATATAAAAATTGTATAAAAAAATCTTAATAAAACAAGAAGAGTGTAATAAATGCATAAACCTCCTGTTCACTACAATAACTCATTAGTTATGTTCATTCTACTATCTACTAAAAGACTGTATCTATCTTGGAATGCCTATAAAAATGTCCCATACCTAATGTAATACTGAACCTTGTGTTCCTAACCTATGTCACTGTATGCCTACAATCATTCATACCAATACATGACAATATTTGTTAAAATATATATAACACAAAGTGTGTTGAAATATGTTTTGAGACCTATAAATGAACGAAATGAGCCTAGAAACATGTTCTAAGTCCTCACCAGGGGCTTTGTTGGAATCATCTCATTTAATCCTGGGGGAGTAGACGCATCTAACCTGATCTGCCATCTGATCTCCCTTTCCCCCACTATTGCCTTAATGTTGCCACCTCGTTGACAAACATCCGGGAGATGTCATATATTGGTCATCTGTTTGCAGATAAAGGATACCCCCAAAATATGATAAAGGACATCACCTCCTATGTTGCAAATGAATGGGGACACAAATACAAACCCCTACTGGGAGTAGGAACCGTGACTAAACAGCACAGTAATGACAATAATGGCAATACTGTTAGTCACGTCCCAGGTAATGAATATCTGAAGGCGTGTATAATTAAATATGGTAAGCACACTAGGGAAGTTAAAAATATAATTACTTCAAACTGGAACATCTTGACAAGTGATTTGTCAATTAAAGACAGAATACCTGACAGGCCACATTTTGTACACAAGACTGGTAACAATTTGAAGAGAATTATTGAGATTAAATCTAGTTATTATAAGGGAAAGAAAATACAGAAAACAGGTACCAAAAAATGTGGTCAATGTAATTTTTGCAAGTATATTTTGGATGTACCTAATATTGTGTTAAACAACAATATAAAAAGTAAGGTCAAGTTTTGCAATGGTAACTGTCTGACCAAACACATAGTATATCTGGGTGTTTGTCAAACATGCAGGAGTTACTATGTGGGAAAAACAGATCGCTGTTTAAAAAACAGGATCTACGACCACACATATTGCATGAGGAAATGTGACATAAACAACGCCCTGTCAAGACATTTAATTAATAATCCACAATGTAAGGTTTTTAAATTTGCTATATTGGAAGTGGTCATGCCAAACCCACAAGGTGGCAACATTAAGGCAATAGTGGGGGAAAGGGAGATCAGATGGCAGATCAGGTTAGATGCGTCTACTCCCCCAGGATTAAATGAGATGATTCCAACAAAGCCCCTGGTGAGGACTTAGAACAAGTTTCTAGGCTCATTTCGTTCATTTATAGGTCTCAAAACATATTTCAACACACTTTGTGTTATATATATTTTAACAAATATTGTCATGTATTGGTATGAATGATTGTAGGCATACAGTGACATAGGTTAGGAACACAAGGTTCAGTATTACATTAGGTATGGGACATTTTTATAGGCATTCCAAGATAGATACAGTCTTTTAGTAGATAGTAGAATGAACATAACTAATGAGTTATTGTAGTGAACAGGAGGTTTATGCATTTATTACACTCTTCTTGTTTTATTAAGATTTTTTTATACAATTTTTATATAATATTTTACTTGTATCTGGGATATTTACATGTACAGGTTTGTGTGGCATGCATGGTTTTATTCATTTTACAAGAAATGTTTCACAAATCATTTGTGAATAATGCAATGATTTATAAGCTTCTGAACGTGAATGATATAATTGATTAATTGATGAAAAAGGCGTTTTTTTCTGTGGGTTGTTTGTATTTAAGCTAATGTTCTACAGTATTTGGTGTTCTGATGAAGTCAGAAGTATTCTGAAGAAAGCACTTAACCTTTTGTTCGTCAATAATAAATTTACGTTGTTTCCAGCACAGTTTCCAGATTCCTGGTGTGTTCTTACGCTATCTTCTGTTGGCGTTTTTTTGTGTGTTATATTGTTGGACACTGGGACTATTTCTTCATCTGTAGAGCATTGCATAACAGTACACACACACACACACACACACACACACACACACACACACACACACACACACACACACACACACACACACACACTACCTTAATACTTACCTGTCCATGACTTTACAGACAGTCCCACTTATATTCCCATGCGTTCTTCATTCTGTATCACATTTGGTAACATACACTCATTGATACCACTCATTAACATATCATTCCTCTAAATGCCTAGACAAGTGATCACAACCCAAGAACTGTTACTCCATTATCTCCCTGACCTGAGTGGAGTGCTTCTACATGGCCTCACTGCTGTCATTCAGTGTTCACCCTGTGTATGTCCGGACATCATGAGCATGGCCCCTATATGTGAGGGGCTACTATGTTCACTCCATAATATCACTCACTGGAGTGTCATGTGTATGTATTGCTCAGTACATGCCAGATATGCTGTTCAATCAGCCTATCATGTGACAACTGTAATATATGGATACACTCTCTGGTGTTGTCTAGTAGTTCCCCAATGCATCTGTAATGCTGCATATGTGGGTTGTCAGTCACCTCTCTGCTGAATGCGATATTAAGGGTATACCTGGTGTCTACCTTCCCTCTCAATGCCTGTTCCATGCTACAGACATTATTATACTATCAGCTGTCCTATGATTACATACATGACAAGTATTCCTGGTGTGTCATGTGACAGTACATGTCCATGTACTGCACAATTTCAAAAGGAGGTACTGCTGTATGAACAACCCCACAATCACACGTGCATACATGGATACCCACTCAAACACACACACATGCACATACGCATCCTACATGCATCAACCTCCCTTCACTTCACCAGAGTGACCCTACAGACAAACTAACCACCCACCAGGACGCACACACACACACACACACACACACACACACACACACACACACACACACACACACACACAGGTGAGGTTGCACAATGATAGTACACACAGTCCTCCTATTACCCATCTGCCAACATGCATAACATATGGTACACAACAGCATGCAGTACAGCTATAGTCAATCCATGCTAGCAACAGTGTACATGTGTGATGCATGTGCTGTATTACTAGGTGATGCCCCTTCCCCTGGATACCACTGCACCCATGTACACAGTATTGCTGTGCACCTGTTCTGCACCCTGCCATGTACTGTGCACCACACCTCACAGGTGTACAACCCATTGCTGAATGTGTAGTACTGTGTCAGTTATGCCAGGCTTAATTCTCACAGCCCCTATGTTTTTCAGCAACACATACCTGGGATGATATGTGGACAGATGTTATTTGTGAATGCCTGATGTCTGATTTACAGTTCACAACATCAGCGGACCATGTATTACCAATCCAATAATATTACACTGACAACCGTCAGAACATACCATGGCTATGGGGAGTGTACACACTCTTATTGATATGATGCACCCTTCCTTGATCTGCCATGGGACATCATCACCACATATATTAACAGTACATGAACCCAATATGTGACATTTGTCCTGTACTTTCACTTGGAGTGTCTACAGAATGTGTTAGGTGAGCAGATGCTGACCGCGATGCATACATTCCATGTGTGTATATGTGTGCACACCCTTATGACTGTTTGTTGCACCAATTGTTATGTGTACCACAGCAGTCACTACTCCTGGCAGGGGTATACCAGCATGGGCCATCTGCATTTTCCGGTGTATGTTCAGTCTGCCCTACACATGTCCCCCTAATTTGCATGATTGCAAGGTCTACTCATGTGCACATCCCTTGTTGTTCACACACACTACTGTCACTATTACTGCGGGGGTAGGGTTACATCTGCTACAGTTCCTGAAACTGATTATGTGCAGATACAGCCATTCTTAGCATCCTTAGGATGCCTGCTGCAGTGCACTGGTGTGTCATGCTGACAACTCCCACCTTCAGCCTTTTTGCAGATGTTTGACATGTAAGGCCTACACATGTGTGTCAGTTTGCAGTGTCCCATACACTGAACACCACATGTTACAGCCTAGTCCCAGCTGATAATGTGGACCACAGTAATATGTTATGCCATAGTGTAACTCTGCAACAGTTGCCATTGTCCTACTGGTATATACACTGGTGTTGCACTGTATATGGGTGATGTTTCAAACATGTCCCTACTGTAGGCCATGTCTCCCACCATTATGTTACTCCATGTGGACACATTCCACAATGACAGGATGACCATTATCTTTCAGGTGTCTGACATACCCTTCCAATACCCCATCATGGTCACCACTGTGATGCCATGCATTTAACAGCAACAATACGTGCACATGTAAAGCATGCATTCTGGGTAGGTGTGTTAGATGTGTGCATGGACTATACCATAGCCATTGCATGCTCAGTGTATTTTGCAAGCATCACCATAAACCATGCACACCAGCTACAGGCTGCTGCCTTGGTGGTATACCAGAGGGACGCACATAAGAGCGTGAGAGATGCAAAGTCAGTGGCCACACCTGTGGCATTGCTGCAGGGTGGGTGCAGCATTACAATACATCAACAGTACATGCCCACAATACTACCACATATGCACATCTGTTTATCACTACTATCCAGCAACAAACTATATCCATGACATGTCAGATATGCATGATCTACCTGTACAGATGCAGATGTATATGCAACAGTGGTCTACTGATGTACCCTGTGGCCTTACCTGCATGCTCCTCTGCCAGTGTGTGGGCAGCACCCACCTCCACAATGGTGTTTGGCAGTTGTTGGCTATGCAGACAGCAGGTGCCACAAGACTGGCCAGGAGCTCCTCCACACATGTCAGGGGGGATGGATGGTATGGCCCCCCCAATGTGAGGTGAACCCGCTGGACTGCAGCAGCATGCCAATGGGCATTGCAAAGTAGGTCAGAACAATAATGCCGGACCTGCTCATAACTGTGGTTGTGCAGTCCGACATCATCAGTCTGACGTAATTGACCCTGTGGATTAGGTCATTCCACAGGGTGGTCTGCTCCTTTGGCTCATGGACGGCCTGGCCAAACAAGACAGGGTAGTGCTGGATTAGGTGGTTTACCACAATGTCATTCTCAGCAGCTGAGTAAGCTGGAAGCCTTCCATGTGACATCTTGCCTGAAAGACATGAAGATGGAAACAGGTGTGAGCAAGTCATGCAGCAAGGTTACCACAGTACTTAATACGCATCACTGTCACCCCCCCCCACTATATCAGTGACAACAAACTGTACACACAACTCAATAGGTATGGCTACAGCTTACCTGGCAGTGGGACAGATACTGTATTGTACCACACTTTGTGCAATGTGTTTGTAGCCATGTTCCCTGTGTGGACCCTATCATTTGTTGGCGTATTACAGACTATCCTCTTGCATGCATTGTCAGGGCCACAATGGTTCCATATATGCCTGTGGTATGCTTCCTATGTGATTGCTGCACATTTGACATTCTGTGTTATTGAAGATATCTATGCATGCTGTTGGACATATTCTAGGAGTATGTAGACTATTACAACCCACATATGTTCCATAACATTGACACAATAGCATGTTTATGTGCTACTGGCCAGCAGAACCACTTCTCCCAACTCATCTGCCCATGTTACCAGGCCACATCACATGTGGGACCCACCCTGTGGCCTCCTCATGTACTGATCCAGCAATACCTTCAGGTGGAACCAACTCAGGGGATGTTGCCCCCCCCCCAGGGGCACAACACACAGACATGATCTTGTTCCCCAAGGTCAGGTCTAGGGTCTGTTCCATAATGGACTCCACAGACACATGTGGGATGTGCTACATCACCTTGAAGCACCCTGTACACATTCACAGGGCCCCCATGCTCCTCCTGCTCAGCTTCCAGGCCAGGCACCTTCGGGAGATGGACTGCTGTTGTGAGTAGCAGTGGGTGGGAGGCTTGTTTCCATTTGTGTCCATATTGGGGCCCATGGGGCTTCCACATCACAGACCACACACACACCATCCAGGGTGTTTACCCACCATATGTGTCACATACCACCCCTGTAGGCTGTCCTCTATATCTACCAACCCTGACCACCTCCACAACTATACCTGCCATACTTCCCCATATTCCCATTCCATACTTCACAGGCACAGGCAGTGTGGTCCCAACAAGGGGTTCACATGTGACATACCCATCCATGTTGCACACACTCTGACAGCTGTAGATATCTGTGTGTATTGTTATGTGTGCTGTTCCCTCGCACATACCATGCAGCACTGTGGTGGTAATATAGGGGACATGTATTTACATACATATATGTTTGTGTGTGTGTGTTTGTATATACGTAGACATGTGCATATAGATATATATCTATATATGTGTAGATATATATGATGTTGTATATATGTGATTATATATATGTCTACACATGGGTGTCTGTATATTTGTGGACATACATGTGTGTATGTATATATATATATATATATATATATATATATATATATATATATATATATATATATATGTGTGTGTGTACATATGCATACCTGTATATGAGGTACATTCAGACATCTCACAACACCTTCCTGCACAGCTGCACTGTTCTGCCTTGCTACAACACAGACAGGTGCCACATATTGACACAGCCTGACATTAGGGGGGTATATGTAGAGCCAGATTGCAGATAACCCTATTACACACCTATGGCATTCCAGCATGCTACAATACAGGTTAACCTGAGTATCCTGCAAGAGATGGGCTGTGGAAACCATGTGTCCATCATTATGACATTACTTCCACCACCAGCTATTGGCCATGGTAAAATACATGCTTCCCATTACACAACACACATTATGATGGCTTACATCTTATAAGTCAGTGCTGCTCTGCACAGTTGACAGGTATGACCCACAACCCACAGGGACAGACTCTATTATCCTTTGCAGTTGGTCAGCTGAACATCATTACAACAACACCTGATGGCACATTTAATCATTCCATATCATCTATCCCATTATTATGGACCAAGTACTAAAGTCAATTACATGCATATATACTTCACATACCTATTGTGGGAATGATGTCTCTTATGGATAGTTTGCTGGATGGATTTTTTTTATTTTTTGTTGTATTTGTTTTTTGCCTTTCACTCACTCTCTCTCTCTATCTCGGTCTCTCTCCAGTAAATAGATTGAGTTGCTTTGAATAGATTGCAGCATGGAGTTTGTAGGTGATGCACATGATCAGGTGATGGCCTCTGCACCAATCAGTGTCCTCCCCTTGCTACCTGAATGCAGCATGCTGTGTAGTACTTCCATTTACCACTGTCATGGCATCCCACTTCTATAAATCCCTACATCATGTGGGCATGGTCCCTTTACCTTTTCTGTATGGTGGATATCCTTACTGTGTGTGGGCAACAGTGTTACAGACAGCAGGTAGCAATATGTCTTACAAGAGAACTTGCACACTTAGGCCAGATACATATTTATAGGAGGTTCCAGAACTACAGACAGAGTGTGAGTAGTGTTGTTGTATGCATTGTATAGCACCCATGTTACAAGGTTTGTGTGTACATACTAGTTTAACTAGGAATGCAGTCTGTCTGCATAGCTCTCAACTGTGGTCCTATCCATCTGATGGCCAGAGGTGTGCCTATTATGTTTTGTCTTTCCACCTTACAGGTTTTGTGTCAGATATATCACTGGCAGTGTGTGTGTGTTGAGTGCTATCAGTACATGGCTACATCCATTTCTGTTTCTAACTTCATATTCCTGACTAAGGGTATGTTGCAGACTATCCTGTAACACCAGCGACTTGCTTAGTGTATGACAACAGTATTTCACATATGGGCCTGTGCTCCAGCCTCTGTCCTCCACCTACATACCATGCTTTGTACATATGACATGCTGTCAGGGGTTGTTATGTAGTGGGCTGTGAGTATGCCATGCTGCCATTTCTGCCATTGGGTCCATATATGTGTGAGCTTCATCTACACAATACATGTGTGCCCTTATACAGTCCATAGGCCAAGTGTATGTAACAGTGGTATACGGCCCTGTATTATTCAGTCTATGGGGGGAAGTTCACCATAACTAACCTAGGCTGTTACAACATGTGGCGTATCAGAGGTAAGCTGCCTTAAGGTATCTGTATGTACATTACTATACAATTCACCTTGGGTAAATGCAGGCCTACTGCTTCCTTCCATACAGACTGTTCTGTTTGTCAGTGTGATTGTGATGGTGTCACTTATGCCTTGCTATGTAACAGATACAACCCATTGTGTCATATGACGTCTTTACCCCCTATGGATTGTGTACAGAGTGTAGATAGAGGCTGCTGGACTATACATCTGCATTACTTACTGTTGATTGATTGTTATCCTGTGGCCCAGTCTGTCTTTACTATTGTACTACTTGAAGGCCTCGGCCTCAACAGCAACATATGTAAACCTTTCCAGACTACTGTATTAATATAACTGTTTCACAGTTGCATTGCTCTGTTTATATGTATGTCAGAATCTAAACAGTTATATGACATGGCATATACAACTGTAATAGTACACAAATAAAGCTTTCCCATGTATGCAAACCTGTGTGTGGTGTTATATTCTTTGACCTCTCTGTGGGTATATGTTGCAGGTAACAATTGTCATTTGTATGGGTGGCTCATACAGTGTCCAGTTGGTAAGGTAAGGTGGCAACTGTAGGCATACTGACTGTTCCATATTGTGTGCACCTTCTACATATGTATCTTTCTATACATATCTGTGTGTGTGTATGTGTAGCTACATATATAGCTATATATATATATATATATATATATATATATATATATATATATATATATATATATATATGTATCTGTATATATGTATCTGTGTATATGTATCTTTGGAATGCTGATTGCTTCCACATTGTACATTTCCTATGTTAGCCAGACTGTACTGCATGATATGTTACTGATACCAGCCTAA
The DNA here is from genome assembly GCF_019279795.1 of Protopterus annectens. NCBI lineage: Eukaryota > Metazoa > Chordata > Ceratodontiformes > Protopteridae > Protopterus > Protopterus annectens. The sequence goes on from NC_056750.1 coordinate 130,314,427, forward strand.
CATCATACAGGTGGGATGGAGTACTGTTAACACCTTGTGCCCATGTTGTGTCAGGTCCTGGTTATGGGATTTGCAACAGTTGGTATTGTATTACACACACACACACACACACACACACACACACACACACACACACACACACACACACACACACATCTACATGTTTAAATACATTTCCTGTACCGTTGAATGACTGGGCTGGATGATATGTTTGTAAAAACATTAGGGTTATGTATATCTGACATGGCTTAGTGGTAAATCACTTTGGTTATGGTGTCCAGGGTCCTGGGTTTGAGCTTTGCAAAGGCAGATTATTTTGTTGCTGGGCAGAACAAGAGCCATTGGATACAGAGTGATTAAGGCAGTTTTAACTCATTCACTCTGGAGCAGCTCAGAAAAAGCTGCCTGCTTAATTCCACCATAGGAACAACAGTGCAGCCTGAGCTCATTTTCAGAAAATCCATTTGTAATACCATACAGAAAACAAATGTTCATAACTCTTTATCTATAAGAGCTTGACTAAAAATGTAACTACAGAAGTTATTCAGCAGACACTGACTTTTCCAACTATGTAAATGTTGATAGTGCATATCAAAGTCATTATTAAATATTTGACAAGGAATGTTAATATTGTGCATATTTTGTACATTTTTTGGAAAAGTAAAGCATAATATCTTGGTCAATGTACCATGCAGACCCACACAATTTGAATTTAATTTGTTATAATGAATGTCAGCTTTAAAATGATACCTTAACCATTACTGTATGATGCTCCTTTTAGAGATAGTCCCAGAAATATGATTAATATATTATTTCTCATAATTGATAAATAAACAAAGCATAATATCTCTTCATCTGTAACAGATATAGCCTACATATCAGTGTAGAAGTTGTGCATCTGAATGTCAGCTTCAAAATGATGCATCATTTGTTTGATCACCATTCTCCCTTGCAAAGATATGGGTATAATAATGAGAAGTATTGTAAATGTATATTTTTATAATTGTACAAGACTAAACAAACTGTGATATTTGTACATGTGTACACTGCACAGACACAGTTCTTTTACCATGCTGTAAAAAGTAACACTGTCTTCAAAATGAGGTATTACTTGGCACACTGACATGCTCCCTTGCAAAGTTATTTAGTAAAATATGAAAAAAAAATCATAATTTCCATAACCTAAGTCTGAAACAAACTTTCATATCTGTACATGTGTACAACATACAGGCACACTTCTTTTATCATGTTGCAGCTATCAATACTGTCTTCAGAATGAGGTATCACTTGGCACATTCAGATGCTCTCTTGCAAAGTTATTTACCAAAATATGAAAAAAAACATAATTTCCATAACCTAAGTCAGAAACAAACTTTGATAGCTGCACATGTATACAACATACAGGCACAATTCTTTTACCATGTTGGAACTATTAATACTGTCTTCAAAATGAGGTATTACTTAGCACATTCAGATGCTCCCTTGCAAAATTATTTACAAAATATGAAAATAAAACATAATTTCCATAATCTAAGTCCGAAACAAAGTTTGACTTCTACACATGTGTACAACATACAGACACAATTATTTTACCATATTGTAACCAGCAATACTGTCTTCAAAATGATGTATTATTTGGCACATTCAGATGCTCTCTTGCAAAGTTATTTACAAAAATATGAAAAAAACATAATTTCCATAACCTAAGTCAGAAGCAAACCTTGATATCTGCATGTGTGTACAACATACAGGCACTATTTGTTTACCATGTTGGAACTATCAATAATGTCTTCAAAATGAGGTATTATATGGCACACTGACATGCTACCTTGCAAAGTTATTTACCAAAATATGAAGAAATCATAATTTCCATAACCTGAGTCCTAACAAAACTGATATATGTACATGTGTAGAGCATTCAGAAGCAGTTGTTTTACCATGCAGACACATATGATTGTAAATATAAACATTCTTGGTGTAGCCAACATACTGCTGAATGGGTACATGTAAAGAGAAAAAGCAAGGTAAGGACCGCCACTCCACTAATGAACCCAGGGCAGGCATGGGACTTCAGTGACAGGCAAGGCCATCTCATCTGTCCAGTAGCTGTGCTGGCTACCCACTCAGACAGCTAATACCACTGCAGTCTCATGACCTCCTTCAGTGTCAGCAGTCTGCCTTACCTATGCCTTTTCTCTTTACATGTGTCCATTCAGCAATGGACCTAAGGGATCAACTTCTGTATTAGTAAGCCCTTCCTGTCATCTAAGTTCTACACATGCCTGATAAAAGCAGACTAAAAAAGAAGTATTGCAGGATGGTCACTGACATATTAAATTGTACGTGGTAGCACTCTCCTGAAACAGTTGTTCTTTCTCAGCATCCTCACCAGCTCCTTACCACAGTTATTTGATAAACTCAGATAAATACATTTTACACAACACTTTTCATAATAGAGTTTTACTTACTATACTGGTCCTACTTGGTCAAGGGTGTTTTCTATTCTTCTCATAAGCTGCATGTTACCAATCCTGCATAGCTCTCCTCACGCCATTGTGGAGGTCGGTCAAGAACAATGCAATGCCCTCCTGAGTTAGGTGAATGCCATCCTATTTGAACAGGTGAACATCTTCCACAATGATGCTGTCATGGCAGATTGTAGATCCACCAACCCTGTGCATCAAGCCATGCATGAACCCATTCTGTAAACGTCTGGCCTTGTGAGCTGCCCGTAAACTATCTACTGTTTTCCATATCTGTCGAAGAATTATATCAGACCACACAAAATGACAACGTGGCCACCAAGACTTCAGGTGTTCAAAAATTGCTCTGATTTGAAACCGTAGCCTTCTGAGTGGTTGACTGATGACATCATTCCCTCCAATGTGCAGCACAAGAATGTCAGGCTCAGGGTAGATGGAACACTTCTCTTCCTACAACTGCAGGAGTTCGCTGCGATGCATACCTGTTCTTGCAATCCAGTATACCTTCACACTGGATGTGGGGAAGCAAGTTGTACCAGTTTTCAGTTTCAGAGGCATGGCTGGCAGCCCAGTGAATGTAGGAATGGCCACATACCCACACTCTCACTTGTCGTTCTCCTGCTTGTGAAGCCATGGTAGTGTTACAAGGTGGACAAACCTGCAGAGGAAAGAAAATGCGAACAGATTACTACTGATATTTGACAGAAGTATTGGATGATGACATATATATATGTATATCATATGCATTACCTGGTTAGCCCATCCAAATCTTCCATCCTATCCACAGGGGCAGTATTCTTTGCATTAGGTACATAGGTGGTGATGACGCTTCAGAGGTACATACCTACTACCCGTGAAAACACCAAATTACACACGATGACTGACAAGGGGGTACAGAAAGGGCACATGTAAAGAGAAAAAGCAGGGTAAGGACTGCCACTCCACTAATATACCAAGGACAGGCATGGGGCTCCAGATGTTGGTTATCTGAAGTGTCCAAAAACCATAAGAAAATTCAATATAAGAAACAACCACACACTGGAGGTAGAAGCTGCTGAAATTTAATGTCTTCTGGTACCTCGGTTACACAAGCCTTCAAAGGAATACATTCACAACATTCAGCAGTACCTTTTATAACAACATTAATTAAACAATTATTCAATTAACTGTTTCTTAAAAATATATTTAAAGAACCATGGTAAAATACATTTTCATTTTTTTACATGCTTCCCAAGATTCATAAAAATATGTCAGACCCTCCTGGTCGACCAATTGTTTCCAGTTGTGGCTGTTTTTTGGAACATGTTGGGATTTTGTTAGATAGTCTTTTGAAGAAAGAATTGGTAAATGTCACTTCACACATTTGCAATACTAATGATTTATGTAAATTAGTGAAAAATATGGAATATGTAATATGTTGTAACTGACTTATTGCTAAGGTGATAATGATCTGCCTTTCATTCCTGCAAAGTTATGCATGCTCAGACACAGGTGATAATTTCTGTACATAACCTGTTGAATAGGCATCAATTATATTACCTTGTGCAGCTGTTATGTAAATCAGGCTCATTATTATCGGTACGGAGAAGACCTGAGCAAGTCAGTAAAATAGTATAACACCGAGGCCTTCCTCCCACCTAAATTCCACACATTAATGACAAAGCCATGAAAAATTCCCAAAATATAACATAACTCCATGTTGGTAGTAATCATCACGTAAGAACCTTTATCTCACTCAAACAACTACTGAGTATACTCAGAAATGCAATAAGCCTAGACAAAAGCTCAACCTTATGTGGCTGATCCGTATATGAATTAATCCAAAAAGTAGTAATCCATGTTCTCACCTAACCATCCCTCTGGGTATAATAACACAAAACTTCAAAAGGCTGAAATATTGTCCAAAATATCTGGTTGAGCAATGTCAACATTCTGAAAACAAACAAAAGGCAGACCTACATTTAGTTACAAATACCCGGATCTTGGCACCTAAAAAGGTAGCAACCCACTTTGTTTTCACTAATTGTTAACACTACCATTGCATTGCACTACTATAGGCCATAGGAGCATTATATAACTGCTAGACTCACCCTTCACATTCTACTTGTGCACAGAATAAAATGTCAAAACAGGTCACTACACAACTCAAGCACATACAACTCAAATGCATCTTGTAACCAACATGTAACTGTATTACTACTAACATCTTAACACCCAAACTTGAATAGATGCTCCAAAAAGTCACTCTTAGTAACTTCTAGAACAACACTTTACATAATGTAAAGACATTACTTTAGACAAATACCACACCCATCAATGTACCCTTTTGAGCTCCACTATTCATTTATTTATCGTTTGTTAACCAAGTTAATCCCACTAGGCTAGTAGCCTCTTACACAGGAGACCAATGACTGTGTGTGTGTGTATATATATATATATATATATATATATATATATATATATATATATATATATATATATACACACACACACACACACACACACACACACACACACACACACACACACACACACACACACACACACACACACACACACACAGATACACTACTACAACACTACTACTGAGATCTCAAAACACAAATATTTATACTTTCTTTCTACCTATCAATCATTTGGCAAACTTGTACCTGCTCTTTGCAAGCTTATCATAGGTTCATAGGTAGGTGCTAGGCTATTGGCCATACAAGCCTAGCCAAAAGGGTCCACCGGCTGGTATCAAAGTTTATTTTAGGCAAACTGTGAACATTTCAATATCTCCTTCCATAACTTTCAACTGGCCCTCATTTTAACCAAATTGAGCTCAGTCCCTGCTAAAATTTTTGAGTTTGGAAAAAAGTGGTATGTTACACTTTTGAAAATCATGACAGTTCACATTCTCATATTCTGTCAGTCTCATATTAATAGTAGTCACTCAGCAGACCTATCACATAAATCATGTCCAAGTAATCAAGCATAACATCCAGTGATGGAGTTACGTCCCAATACTTCTGTAAGAAATTGTCCTCAAGAACAGTAATAACAAATATGAACTCTGCACTGACTCCTGAAGGTCCCAGTTCCATCCTTTATACACAGTTTATACAGTATAATTATTATATTATAATTACAGTGTATATAATGTGTGTATATTTTTATAGTCATGTGCAACTAGGTAACAAATGATGATATTAGGATTAGCATCTTAAATCTTAATAGCTGCATAGAGGCAGCTGTACCCACCAAGAAGTACAAAACTAACTCAAAAAACAAGCAACCCTGGTGGAAGCACATAATCAATTGGGAGGAAGAAATTCATGGCAAAAAGCCCTGTCAAACTAAAACTACTCGGAGGACAAATTAAGTCTACTAAAGGCAAGTTTGAGTTGACCAAGGACAATCACAAATGTACTTAACCAGGCATATCCAACAATTGGAACGTTCATAGAGATGCCTCACTAAAAGACTATCCAGGAATGCCTCCTAAATATCCTGAAATATGACATATCAAGGTCACTGGTGTAACTATTCAACCATAACATCTGCACAGGCTTCATGCCATAAGAATGGTTGACTGCAATGGTTTTTGCTCTGCCCAAGGGCACTCCATCAATGGATCTTGTTAAGTACAAACCCATTACTCTGACAATCTCATATGCAAAGTCATGGAAAGAATTATCATAGAAATTATCACAAATGACACAGGAAACTGTCATACACTGGACCCAACCCAGTTTGTTTTTCTCAAAGGTAGGCCGTGCGTACTGAATCTGCTGGTCTTGTTTGAGACGATCGGCAAGGAAATGGATAAGAGTAAAACAGTGCATACTGCCTTGCTTGACTTAGCTACAGCATTTGACACTAGTCCTAATTTTGCCATTGTAAACAAGCTCATAGAATTAGGCATAAACACCTAATTAATTTGCTGGATAGTCAGCTGGCTCACAGACAGGCCCCAGGAAGGTAGGACTGGAGAGACCCTTTCTACAAAGAGGCTGGTAACCAGTTATGCATAGACCAGAAATGCATAATAGAATGAGTATGCAACAACACCAAAATGAAACATCTCACCAGTGACCCCTTCTGCAGTCTGAATCTAAAAGCTTGACAGTATCAAGCTACTAGTCAATCATTCTATTCCTGTCTCAGAGCCTTAGGTTTAAAAGTGCCTAAGCTCAGTACGTAATCAGCTTGCTTATACTGCAATTGTTTGTTTCAAGTAATATGGATATAAAAGATGTTATAAAATGCTAGCCTTAGTTGAATTGTCCCTGATGCTGTCCTAATTCTCTATTGGTTTCACAAATGTAGACTGCAAAGGGACCAATTAAATCTTTCCTCACAGCCAAATTTCACATGAATTGTTTTATCTGATCTACTTAATCACATACACAGCAGTGTCCACATGTAAAAGTGCCTACTGACCAAATTCCTTTAGCAAAAAGAAACCATGCTTCTGCTGAATCTACTATGTACCAAAAAAAATTATGCAAGTGACATCCGTTTTTGTAAGGACTTGCCGGTTTACAAGCCAGAACAGAATAAAAAGCAATTCTGTAATAAAATTTCCCAGTGATAATTATGCAGCTTGTGTAGTAACAAATAAAGTTCTGCTATGTTGTATATCAAAAAATTTGTTATAATAACTATAATTAAATAAAATTTACTAGGAACACCCAACACCTGGTCGCTTTCCTTGTAACAAAAATGGTGTGCATCTCTGCCTTTGTTACGAAAGTTTGTCCATCTGCTGCAGATTATATTTTCCATTACCAGCAATTCTTTTGAAATCTAATTATGAACTGTGAGTTGCTAAGAGTAAAGCGTTGTTACTGTATCTGCTGTTGAACAAGTCTCTAGTAAATTATCAACAATACAGGTGCCCCCTTTCCATAGAAGTAGTAAATCATCAGTAAAACAAATAATACATTACATAATTTCTTTAAAAAGTTATTGTTAAGTAAAAAGCTTGTCGGAACTACCAATACAAAGGGAGGACATCACTATATGAACACCATGAACAGCAGCCAAAGAAAATAACCGGGCAAATATTCTGTAACTGAAACAAGACCTGATAAATGCCAAAACCACTCTTCTCGTGAGATCCCAAGTCACTCGGTGAAAACGTGAAGGTGTCTACTTGTTCGTCAGCAAGATATTTATCAGCTGTGTAATTAGGGCTTGAAAATATGACTGCTATGCATGTTTTCTACAACCATTTTGACATCGAAAACTTTTATCTATATTCAGAATTAGTAGGCATTATCAGGCATTTGAATACAGCACAGTAAAATAGCATGCACTTTGCTTTTATGTGGAAGCTTGTATGCATTAGTCTTTTTTTTTGTTTGAGAGTACATATGTTCACAAGCTCAGAAGACAGACTGGAAAAACCGTGACCACAACAGACATGTAAAAAGTCCAAAAGTAATCCGCCACTCCTTATTGTACGATAAACGGAGAAAAGCGCTCATAATATATTTTACTGTTGTTTGTTGTAAAGGAATGGCAGATTACTTTTGGACTTTTCACTTGTCTGTTATGCTCAAGTTTTAGATTATCTCAGCAGCGGAATTTACATACACAAAATACAATACAGAATCCAGCAGTCCAACAGTTAGTAAAGTAAGGAGTGGTGGTCCTGAGCTACTTATCTGTTTGCTATTTCTAAGCCTGGGAAGTATATTTTCTCTGTAATGGATGGTTGTATTCTGGTATTTGTAACAATACAATGCAGAGACACACTTATGCCACCATCGACTACTATGACACTTTTTTTCTATCGGCATGTTATCAGTGCTCAACTATAAAAATGGACAAAAGCTATGCAATGAGACCATCTTACCTTACTGAGGATTTAGTCGGTGGTGAAATTTGTCCACTTGGATCTCTGTTGCATCTTTTCTGTTCAGACCGTGAAAATACTACTGGAACAGCAGGATAAATAGAGGGATACAGAAGATAATTCCACAAATTCCAGAAAAAAGAAAGGGAATATCTACTGTATGACCCTCTATTTATTTGGACAGAACAGAGTGTGTTGGGGGGGAGGAGTGTTAAGCAACAAGTGATTCTCATTGGCTGCCAGCAGTAGGTTGATGAATAGCTTACTAAATCTGCTTGCTGTTGAGATGCAAATACAGGGTGCGTTGCAAGCCGATTTTCTAACTAAAGTCAAATAGGAAGACCATGAAACTCCATGGTGAAACTTAAGTTGAAAAGGTAACTGACAAAGTTCAGTTACTTTTTCAACTTAATTTTCATCAGTGGAGATAAAGTATGCCTGCAAAGTCACTTGCATTGGGAGAAGGCACTCGGGTGTAACAGCATTTAATTACTACCATCTCAAAGCGTGCTCAGTGTTAAGCACAGAGGCGCCATGAGACGGTAGTCGGGGTTAATAAGTTAAGCAATTGTAAGCAGGTTTGCGCGGGTTTGCACAGAGGTAAGCACTGCTAACTTCCAGTTACTGTTTCTTATACTCTGGTAGCTTCAAAATTGCTTAACCTGTGTAGCCATTGCTTACCCCCACGCAAACAGACTTAAACCCGCTTACTGCTGCTTAAAGGTGCTTACTCTCACTTACCCCCGCACTCATTTCTTTAAAAGAAAAGAAAAAAGGGTTGATAGGAAAGTGGTGAAAAAGGAGCACAAAGAGGGAAAGACAGTAGGGAAATTAGCTAGGGATTTGCAGGAAGGCACTATTTTTTTCGGAGGGAACAGATTGCTATTTTTTTTACAAGGTGAAAGTGGGATGTTGGAGAGGGATAGTAGGTACATTTGGGGTGGTAGTTTGGGTAGGTTAACAGACAAGACAAACAAGATGCATACAGGGGTAGTATGTGACACATGTGGGGGGTAAACACCTTGATGTGGAGGGATGTTGGGAAATCGGAAGCCCATGAGCTCCATAGTGGAAACAGTGGGACTGAGGTCCCCACCCAAGGGCAGTCACCACTACACCTTCACAGCCCTGAAGGTGGCTGTGCTGGGGGTTGAGGTGGAGAGCCAGGCCAACCCTCTAGTTGTGACATGCGGCCCTCGAGCTGGCATAGCAGATCTCTGCCTCCCTGCAGAGCTCGCTATGCACCAAGACCTGGACCTGGTGACGAGTGACAGGTTCCTGTCCGTGCTCACTCCCGGGGGGGGGTGAGCCGCATCCCCTGATGTGGTTCCACCTAAAGGTGGTGCAGGACCAACAGACGAGGAGGTCCTGGGTCGGGCCCCAGACGTGATGGTACCTGGTGCCATGGCCAGCTGAGGTGGGACAGGTGGGTCTGCTGGGACCTGCATTCCCATATGTGCTATGGTGTTTATGGTTTATCAATATATATTAGTTAGCAATTGTCAACACATTCCAGGATTAGGTATAACAGCATGCATAGATATTCCCATTAACCTAGACACCAGATATGGAACAGTTGCATAGCAAATGGAACACATGCATATATGGGACCACAGTGGTAATAACAACAGCATGCAGGTACATTAATGGCACCATGCCACCAATGTTGGAGTATTTCAACATAGCACATGCATAGAAATAGATTTAAATAATTCTCAAACAATAGGACATATGTCCCAACATGACAGTGAAGTCATCACATACCAATTGATGTGGGTATTTAGTGTATTGTTGGAGATATGGTGGAGGGAGAGAGAAAGATGTCAATTAACAACTAGTATATTCCTGTAGTTTGCATTATTCATAGGTTAGTACTAGGCTAACTGCCCTTTGCGAGCCATTTTAAGCCCAGCCAGTTATCCCTTGTGAGACTCAAATCCTGCACCTTGTATTTATAAGGCAAACACCTTAACCATTAGGCCACCCTCCTAATTACTCCCATTACTTTCCTAGTCAGTGCTGTTATCTGTACCTTGCAAGTATTACTGCACTACCCTATTGTTTTAGTTTGGATAGTGATATGGCTGTCGACAGTTATACACATGAACTGGTTTTACCTGCAGTATACACCTCTTACCTGGTATAACTGTAGAGGAATTGTTTGTTAATACTAGCTAACTATTTCTACACATACTCCCAGATTCCAGGTTGATGTTATGCACATACCTGTCCATCTATTTTTGCACAGACTCTGGCCATGTCTTGACCACATGCAGGTGAACCAGGACATATGTAGACTATTGCCCTCTTCAACCTTTAGTGACTTAAAACACTCTTATACAGGATTTCCTAGACAGTTATATATGTAGCACAGTGTGGGTGACAGTGATGAGTAATACCTTATTATTCAGAGCAACTGAAACACTCACAATGCCCTACATTACCAGAGTAAACAGTACCAGTACAGGGTATCAATCTTTAATTTCTAGGCACAGTGTCCTTATCTGACGGACCCGTGGGAGCAATGTTTCTTAGCACTACCTGACTGTTGCCACACAAAGTACCAATTTTTCATTAGTATTATGCACTTATATCTCACTCTTTTACATACACACTCTGGTCACAGCTTGGCAACATAGGGGTGTAGATGGGACATACTTGGCTTATTACTCTCATAACAGTTTGGGGAGTTGCTAGTGATGGGTTTGTTCTTACAGATGTGTGACAATCAGTTGCATTTCTTGTTTGCAGCCTATATGTCTGGGATTATCCAACTGATTTCCCAGGGGGACACAGTGGCAAGCAGCAGATATGGGCCAATTTACTGGACATTCTGGACATATCTGTACAGTTGTGGGGTATGATTCTGTATGCAGAGTACTACAACTCCCAGGATTTGAACCTTGTCTGTTTGTGCTAAAAATACAACAGTTCATGTCTCAGTTGTGTGAGCTATTTGGATTTTGTTCTCCATCTTTTCACTGTTTTCTGTATATGTCTCTCCCAGTTGTACTAGCTGACCTCTTGGGATTACACCAGTCATATACAGACATTCCTACATTTTTTTTATTTATGTTGCCAGTGTGGGTTACAGTGCTTAATACAACAGTACTATTAAGTGATTGCAAATCTACATTACCATATGATACCAGAGTAAACACATGCAGTGCAGCAGTTAGACCTTCATTATCAGGCTATTATGCTTTTATTTACATGCAACCTATATGAGACTCTTCCTGCCATATTCTCTGGTGTATGTAGTACTTGCCTTAAACAATACAGGTTTTATACAGGCAATTGACTTACTAATACAGTTAGATGTGTTTCCTATGGCAGTACATGCAAGAGTATTACTAATCTGCCTTGCATCACAACCTCTCCAAGCCATGGGCCTTCTGGTTCACAGCCCACTCACTTGCCACTGTGAAGGACATAAGAGGAATATTTAGCCATACCTATCCATAATATACATGACCTGGCAATTATTAAACAGGTAGTGGAGTGATTCTTACACACTACTGGGACCTCCCCTGTCCTGCTAGCCTATTTGATCCACTGATCCAAGATATCCCCCTTTCGCCGCTTCAGATTGGCATAGTGATGCCTGACCTGCTTGCTAGCTCAGGGTATGACAGTGGCACTGTTGAGGTTATGGGAGAGATGGTCCCAGGCTTCCACTTTATATTGGGAACCCTGTTACTGGCCCTGCAGCAGTCTCTGCTCATGGTCTTTGACAAGGAGTCCTGCCATGACTCTGGACTCCTGGATGCCTCAGCACTGCACCAGAAAGCACACTTCCTCTTCCATTCCAGACATGGTACCTGCAAGGGGAAGCTACAACCAATTATGAGATGTATTCCTGCCTGTTGGTTTTAAATAGGGCCGATTTCCCACACTTTGCCATGATTGGACAGTTTTGAAAAGGCTAAGCTATGGGCAAACCTGCTTACCTAAGAATGGCATTGTTTAAAGGGTATACCAATGGGCAAATTGAGTTAGCTGGCCTACACATTGCTTACATCTACTAAGCTGGCCTGTGTAATGCTTAGCATTGCTTAATATTTAATTTGCATTATGTTTGCTTTTTGGCATTGATTTATTATTCATTACATGTTATGTATATGTCTGGTATCTATGATTTATGTGTATGTACACTGTATGGAGTCCTTATGTTTATTAGAGGATTTCAATACTTTATTACAATTACATCTCACATCTGGACTTACTGCAGTACTCCAGTTCACATATTTAGGTTATGTAGTAGGTTATAGAACATAAGATTGTATATAGATTCCTTTCACATGTTCAGTTTGATTTTACTATAGTGAGGATCTGTTTTGTGATACCTTAATTTTATGCACTGTTTAGTGGATAACTACTGTGACTATAGTGTACAAGATCCTGGGTTCAAGACCTGCACAGGCTGTTTATTTTGTTTCTGGCCAGAACAGCAGCTGTTCAATACAGAGAGATTAAGGCACCTTTAAGCACTAGTAAACTGGTTTGCATGGGTTTGCACGAGGGTAAGCACTGCTCACCTCCAGTTAAATATGCTTACAGAAAGTTAGCTTCAATATTGCTTACTCTGTGTGCGCATTGCTTACCCCTGCGCAAACGGGCTTAATCCCAGTTACTAGTGCTTACATATGCTTACTCCTGCTTACTACTGCTTAATAGTGCTTACACTTGCTTACTAGTGTTTACTCCCACTTACTAAGAAAACCTGAGAGCAGAATGAAGAGGCACACACTAAAGTTAATGTTAAGCGCTTTTCGTTTATGCCACTATGTAAACGAGCCACTCTTCATTCTGCTCTCAGGTTTTCTTAGTTTGTCGTTTTTGTGCTTTTTGATTAACTTGTTTACTCCCACTTACAACTGTACTAATTTAGACAGAAATGTCTAATGGTTCTTGGGAAGGTGGGGGATTTGGAAGTGGTATGGAGTTATCATTCATTGCACATTTTACCTTACATTTGTATCCCTGATTCCTGTGTACATATACTGTATTGGGCACATGTGATTATCTGTGGACTTTGCAGCATTATGACACTGATACCTCACATCTGCATTTAATGCAGTACTCCAGTTTACAAATATATGTTATTTCATAGGTTATGCAACAAGTGATTTGACATGAAAAACTACAATCCACTCTGCTACAGGCCCCATGAAGGCTCAGTGTCTCTTCAACCTAACACCACTCTTAAGTATTCAACTGTGATACCACCTTTAACATTCTTGTAAGAAAAGCGCAGTCCAGGTCTGAACTGTCTGCAAACAGCTACAGTTAACTTTGAACCTAACACCACTCTTAAGTATTCAACTGCGGTACCACCTTTAACATTCTTGTAAGAAAAGCGCAGTCCGGGTCTGATCTGTCTGCAAACAGCTACAGTTAACTTTGAACCTAACACCACTCTTAAGTATTCAACTGCGGTACCACCTTTAACATTCTTGTAAGAAAAGCGCAGTCTGGGTCTGAACTGTCTGCAAACAGCTACAGTTAACTTTGAGTATGTGTCTACCTGTTTGAGCCAATATTCATTTTCCCCTGGAGGGCACACTGCTTTGGTTGTAAGCAGCCCCCCCCCCCACCACACACACACATACACACACACATCTTCCACTTTCTCTTATTCCCTTCTGTTAGCAAATAGTATCCATAACTGATCAATACTGTGTGTTTGTAAATTTAAACTATGACCACAGTAGCCTACTGATACAAGGTTATCTTGTTTTTCCACCCGAGAAATTAAGAAATGACTTACAGTTTCAGAGCAGTCCTTGGTCAATTGTGATTGTTTCTTAACACATACTTGTGTTTACTTTGGCTCATTAGCAGCAGTACAAAGATCTGCCTGCTCACACCCTTGTTCTCTCCTCCCCCTTCCCTGTTTATTACCTTAAGACAAACCCAAAGTTAATAAATATTACCTGTGGCAGGCACCATTTTTAAAACTACAATCTACTCTGCTACAAGCCCCATGAAGGCTCAGTGTCTCTCCAGTAAGTGTTTTACAACTGTAAATGCCTATTTTTGTTGAATTGTATTAGACATTTTACAACTGTATATGTTTATGTTGAATTGTGTTAGACATCTAATATGATTTATGCTTTATTATTAGATGTTACTATGGCATGCTAGCATTTGTATGCACCAATTTGTTTTTAGTATAATAGTATGGTCTATTTTCATAGCTGCACCTTGTTCACTAATGTTATTCATGTAATTGTGTTGTGTGTAGACAGCTCATACTAGTGTCTAATTATTTCTATATAATTGTGCTGTCACTGGTGGATAGAATCACATTAGAGAACCACGACAGATTGCTGCTCGCTATATTTTTATATGTGACTGCATAACTGTTGTTCTTCCGATTGGCTCAGTATCTGCATATACTAAGTAGTTGGTGCATGACATTGTCCTGCATGCAGTAGCTATTTGCTCAGTGTGTTTTTTTATAATCTTTATAATATATATTTACCATCTCAAAAGTGCTTACTCCTCTCTGTACTCTTCTTTTCTAGACCTAACACCACTCTTAAGTATTCAACTGCGGTACCACCTTTAACATTCTTGTAAGAAAAGCACAGTCCGGGTCTGAGCTGCCTGCAAACAGCTATAGTTAACTTTGAGTATGTGTCTACCTGTTTGAGCCAATATTCATTTTCCCCTGGAGAGCACACTGCTTTGGTTGTAAGCAGCCCCCCCACCACACACACACACACACACACACACACACACACACACACACACACACACACATCTTCCACTTTCTCTTATTCCATTCTGTTAGCAAATAGTATCCATAACTGATCAATACTGTGTGTTTGTAAATTTAAACTATGACCACAGTAGCCTACTGATACAAGGTTATCCTGTTTTTCCACCTGAGAAATTAAGAAATGACTTACAGTTTCAGAGCAGTCCTTGGTCAATTGTGATCATTTCTTAACACATACTTGTCTTTGCTTTGTGATTGTTTTCCAGCCCCTCATACGAGCAACTAACAGGGTCTCTACCCGCTTCGCTCCCCACCCTGCCCCCTATTTCCTCCCGCCGCCGGTGGTCCCACCTTTATTGCACTTAAACCCCTCCCATCTTTCTAATAGCCAACCACAGCACTAACCCAACACTACCTCCTCCATCTTCCCACTACTATCACACCTCCTCAACTAACATGTACAAGCATACCTTTCCTATGCTCACTGCATGCACTCTTCTTGCATATCTTACATCCTACCAAAGCTCCATCATTCCCCCACTCAACCACTACCACTGTACTACTACTCACACCACCACTCATGTCTCACCCACACTCAGATCCCCTCCCACCAGCTCAAGAACCATCCCTATGCACCCCCACATATTCTACCAACTATATTACTCAAACATAAAGCATCCCTACAACTTAACATAGTAACCCTCCCACCATACCTATTACCCACAGAGCACAATCATAAAGTTTCCCTTATAAACAAACACATTCAAAAACTGAGAAAACTAATAATCTCATGCTTATCAAAACTAGCCCTAAGTGGAGACATCCACCCCAACCCTGGCCCTACCATCTCAAACCCCAATCTTCATAATCAGACTAGAAACCACAACTTCTCCCATATTACAGCCAATAGAAAGCCAAGTGACTTCCTTCCACTATGCCTAAATATTAGAAGTATATCCAACAAAGTCCATGAACTCCATGCCACCATAGACTTGTACTCCCCAGATATTGTCATCCTGGCAGAAACCTGGCTAAAACCTCACATTACCAGTAAGCAAATACTCCCTACAGGTTACGGCATACAAAGAGTAGACCGGCTAAACAAAAAAGGAGGTGGGGTAGCTATAATATTTAAACAGTGTCTAAACATCCAGATCTTAAAATCATCAGCACCACAAATAGGCAATGAAGAAATAATATATACCAACCTCAAAATTAACCAAAACAAAACCATCAACATAATTGGATGCTACTTCCCACCTGGCCAAAACATCCCTCCCCTAGAAAACCTCCTCAGCTGGAGTACCCACCATCTCCCCCAAGAAACTATCATCTTAGGTGATTTCAATATTGACTGGCAATCCTGTTCTGGCAACAATCCAACCCATCATGTACACCTTCATGGCTTCACTCAACTAGTCCAGTCACCAACCAGGATAAATAAAAACTCCACCAAGCACACTACCCTGGATTGGATACTAGTCAGTAAGAGCCCCCAATCATATATAACAGACTGCTTATCAGATAGCCTCAGTGATCACTCCCCAACATTCCTACTCAAAAAATACCTATGCCAAGCTAAACCTGTCATCTACCGTCAAATACGTAAAAAACTAAACTTTAACCCACTCACATTCATCTCATCCCTCAAAGAATGTAACTGGCATCCTCTAAAGTACCTCAGTCTAGATGATGCAGTTGAATTTTTTAATACTACCTTCCTGAACATCCTTAATTACCATGCCCCCATAAGATTCTCCAGAACCAAAGCACAACCCTCCCCATGGCTACAGAAAACCACTAAGTCAGAAATGAAAAACAGGGATAAAGCCTGGGAGCACTGGTGCAAAACCAAAACCCCCTCAGCTAGACAGAAATTCCTAAAACTATGCAATAGAGTCAAAAAGCTAATAAAACAGGACAAATCCCAATACTACCAGTCTGCCCTAGACTCCTCACAACACTGCCCCGAACAATTCTGGTCCTCCATAAACTCCATCCTCCACCCAGGTAAAGTCAGTACCCATCCTCCTAATATCCCTCACTCCTCAGAAAATTTTGCTACCTCATTCAACACACACTTCACCCAAACCATACTATCACTAGCTCAACAACACAACCCCACTCCCCTCCAACCCACACCTTCAACTAGTAATCTCCCCACTGCCTTCTCTTTTTCTCCTGTACCTACCTCCAACATAAACAAACTCTTAACTAAACTTAAACCCACCAAATTAGCAGCAGACAGCTTCCCAAGTGAATACCTACAAATAGCAGCTGATGCTCTGGCCTACCCAGTATCCATCTTGATTAACCGATCTCTGTCAGAAAGTTACGTTCCCACACTGTGGAAAGTATCACATATAATTCCCCTCCACAAAGGCGGACCCTCCACAGAACTAACCAATTACCGCCCCATAGCTATTCTCTCTCCACTCTCCAAAATACTAGAGAGATGCATACACTCTCAGGTCTCAGACTACCTCCTTACTAACAACCTCCTTTCCAGTACTCAGCATGGTTTCCGACCAAACCATAGCATCACCACTGCCTTACTCTCCTTTACTAACACTATCCTTAAGCATAAAAACAAGGGCTATCTCTCCTCTGCTACTTTCCTAGACCTATCTAAAGCATTTGGCATGGTCCCACACAAAAAACTTATCTCTGTCCTCAGTAACCTATCCTTCTCACAATCGGTCACCAACTGGTTTCAGAGTTACCTGTCTGACCGCCAACAATCCATTGTATGGCAGAATGACATATCTCCCCAACTACCTGTCTCCATAGGGGTTCCCCAAGGATCCATCCTTAGACCCCTACTCTTCTCTGTTTACACCAATAATCTAGCCTCTGCCACCAAACATGGCACGCTCATACAATACACAGATGACTCGACCATCATCTGCTCAGCCCAGTCCCTACCAAAACTGCAAAAAGTCACACAGGAAGCCTTTTCCTCTGTTGAAACATGATTATCCGATGCCCGATTAATACTCAACCCAAACAAAACTAAACTACTCATCTTCCAACCCACCAAACATACTCAAAACAGCTCTCACTTTAACATCACGGCAAAAGACAACACCACTATATACCCAACTGAACACACCAAATTGCTAGGAGTGGAAATAGACAATAAACTAAAATTTGACATTCACATATCCATGACTATAAAAAAAGTCCACAAAAAACTAGGAGCGTTATACAGAAATAAGCAATTTCTCACCAAAGCAGCAAAGATTTCAATAGCAAATTCCCACCTTATCTCCACCCTACTTTATGCCTCTCCAATATATACCAACCTAAGGCAATGTGATGTAAACAAGCTAGAGACCTGCTACAACAAAATCGCCAAATTCACCACAGGGGCATCCTACTGTAGTCACCACTCTCTCTCACTTGCTGAACTGGGCTGGTTTGAACTCCCTCACCTCCTTCAGTGGTATCAACTCTCACTCGCCCACAAACTAGTAAACCATCCACTAAATGTCCCATCCCTCCAGAATCTACTCCAACCCTATCGCACCCCCAGACCACTAAGATCCAGCAGCAAAAATCACTTGCAGATCACTAAAGCCAATAACTCTGCTGGTGAAGCACTGTTCTCTTGCACCATAGCCAAATTATGGAACTCACTCCCACCCACAATTACCTCAATACCATCATGCAGCCACTTCAAAACTTTACTAAAAGCACAACTAAAAACATGCTGGCTATGCCCTTGCAACTCCCACTCTAATATCATCCACCCCATCCAACCACTACCTTTCTTTCCACTCCACTAACTACCTTGATTATAGCAAGCTCAGATGCTCATAAGCCAGTACTTATTATACAGCACGAACTTCTTCTTCTTGTAACATTTGTTAATGTCTGGTATGCACTTCATAGATAAAGATTCTAGTTGTCTACTGATGTACTATGTTCTTCATCTGTAAATATGTTGTAAGTAATTGCTATGTAAATTGTTAATCACTATGTAATCCAATGTAAATACTGTCTGTTTATTTTAACCGTGGAGCTTTTCTCCCTGGGCTTCTGCTGAAAATGGACCTACGTCCAGTCGGACACTCCCGGTCAACAAATTTAAATAAATAAAAATAAAAATAAATAAATAAACATGGAAAATGGAATGTGCTGCAGTGGGACTCGAATAGGGAAAGACTGCTCGTAAGGCAAATGCTTTGCCCACTACACTATTGCTGTACTGCTTCATTTGCATATATCTTGCTTTTTATCCTCTTGTGCCATTTAAGCTACATTAACCATAGCTAAATGATGGGCAAACCCACGCACCTAAGGTTAAATCTCATCTGTTTCATAAAAAAAAAATCTTTATATTTGGTGTTTTAACTATTGCTCTTGTACACATGCTGGGGGTATGCATACACCTTGGAGCGGTCTCAATCATTCTTTTGGGACTTGTCTGCTGTTCTTCATTGCAGGGGCATGTATATTCTAAGACCAGATATTACCCCTGCACTCTTACATGTTACGTGTAAGATTAAGAGCTCAGACAGTGTGCCTTCATTAATATGCATGGCGTGCTGCCATCATGCTCCTAAACGGCCGCTTCCATGCAGGACTAAGCTAGTCCTGCATGAAACGATAGTAAATCTGTGTGTGTGTGTGTGTGTGTGTGTGTGTGTGTGTGTGTGTGTGTGTGTGTGTGTGTGTGTGTGTGTGTGTCCATATGCAGTTAGAGGTTGGCTTTTCCTGCCTTTCAGATTTTTTGCTTGTCATGTTAATTTTCTCTTTCTGTGTAGTAGTCTTTCTCTAAGGTTAGTGTACAGGTTTAGTGTAGTGTTTATTATTTTAGTGTGTTGTATTTTCTGTGATTGTTCCTTATCCATAGGTAAGGGGTTCAAGAAATGTGTTGTTTCTGGGCACAAGCTGCCCCCACGAGTTGTGCATGACAAGTGCATGCATTGCTTGATTCCTCCTGCTTGATTTGTGAGAGGTTTGAGTATAGGGAAGTTAATGAGAAGAGGGCTAAGTTAATCTCGAAAGATTTCCGCCCCACTAGCATTTCCTGTTCAGCTCTAAGGACTGTTCCAACAAGTTTCACTGCCCTTCAAAGGACTTCCAAGACTTCTATAGGGGCTTATAAGAGGTCCTCTTCTATCCCCACACATGGACCCTCTTCTGGCTCACTGGACCAAAAGGTCCCAATACCTTTGGGTGCCCTTGCAGCCTCAGCACCTACTTTGGCTCTGACTCCTTGGAGCTGGATACTCTCTGTGACAACCACTTGCAAGGCTCTGTCTCCAGACCTAAGTGTACCCAACACCTTTTTGATCAAAGAGGCTCCATCACATTGGGTTGTTTCCCCCTACTCTCTTTCCACTTTACCGTAGATATTTTTGGAGTCTTCTCCTTCTCTGCCCTTGTTCTGAGTCACTCTGGCTTGGATCTGAATGGTGGCTGTTTCATTATCAAAGTGATCCTCCAAGCCCCCATTAGTGGCTTCATCCACTCAGTCATCGAGGTCGGTGGGCAGTATCAGTGCTTCAGACTTGGAGGCAGCTGATGAGGTCCTTCTTCCAGAATCAGATTCCCTTGGGTCTGGGACCCCTTCCTGGAAATTTGCATCTGTCATCCTGGTTTCTTCTCTATGCCCCTATGGATCCAAGGTATTCAGGCTAGGTGTGTTTCTGCCTTTGGGGGTCAGATCTGATGGGTTAGCAATGTTCAGCTCTGTCTCCCACCTTGGTTTCATTGACTCTGGCTGCATCTGAGATGAGTGGACCTTGGAGCTGTGGCATTGAGGCTGTTGTTTTGGGGTCAGGTTTAATGATCTCAGCTGCAGGTTTGTTCCTCTCACTCAGAGCATTGGCTCTTTACAGTTTGATTCCAGTCTGTACATTGGAGTGAGGTTTAGCTCCCCTGGGTTTGAGTACATCTCAGGTTTCTTTGGATCCTGGGACTGTCAGCTCCAGGCAGCCAGTTTTCTCCTCTGAGAGGATGTTCTCCACTCAGGAGATGGTTGGACTTCTTCAGCCAGTGTCCCTTACCCCATCTCCTCTGTGCCTGCAGCCAGTCATCAGCCTGTGCCTGGACAGCCAGTGCAAGTCAGTCTCCAATCCTTTCCCCTTGCTGGGCTTCCTGCCTCTTCTTCCTGTCCTTTGGCTTTATCAGAGCAGGAGGTCGCAGACAAAAGGCAGTGCAGAAGGAAGGACTTTGACTCCCTCAAGGAGTCCCTCACTAGAATACTGACCCCAGGGAAGGAGAGGGATCCCTAAGTCAAAGGGTGATGATGCCTTATTTGGTGATCTGTTGGATCTTGTTCATCATGGGGGCTAGACCAGCATAGCCACTTCTCCAGAGGAATCAGTATTTTTGGAGGCCTTCAGTGTGGGTCCATCCACACCCTGTTTGGTTCCCCTTCTCGATGATCTTGTAGATCTAGTGTCTCAGAGGGCATGGAAGGAACCCAACATGGTGAAGCCTATTCCTAAGTAACCTGACAAAATTCTTGCTCCTATCAATGATTAGTCACACTGGAGGAAGGGTCCAGTCACAGATGTAATCATAATGCAGGTTGCCACAAAGAAGGGAGTCTTTGATGAAATTTCCTCAGTCCATCACCTGAATGGAGAATCTTGGCCTTTGGACCATCTAGGGAAGTGATCCTATGCCTTATCAACATTCACTTTGTGGGTACTGAACTACTTATCCTACTTGACAAGGCTTCACCACAATCCTGTGGCTGAAGTGTCAAAGAATTTTAAGACGCAGCAGTCTCCAGAGGTTAAGAAGACTGGAGATTCATCTGTCTGCTCTTCAGTCCATTGCCAATGTTTCCATGTGACTCATTTTGAATGCAGCTGATGAAGCTTCCTGAACAGCTGTCACTGGTATTGCCATGCGAAGGCATGCTTGGATGGACCTGTGTAACTCTGTGGACTGCTTCATGGCATCTTTTATTAATGCCCCTTTCAATGGATGTTCCCTGTATGGGCCTAAGATTAAAGACAGTGTCATTCATCCAGTCAGGATAAAACAGATGAACATGCATAAATTTGGTTCAAGCAGCTTTATTATATACATACACATCAGAAATGAGATTTAGTAACTTTAACTTAGATAAACTTTTAAATAAGCTGACTCTCTCTCTCATACATGTTCACTCTCTGTCTGCACTCTCAAAAATGGCACTGAAGCTAGCATGTGCCTGATATTTATGTGCACGTTCGTCCTTGGAAATGCTTCTTAAAGGTGCAACACACATACATATTCTACATCCTCCCTCTTTGAAAAATGAGTTATGCATTATTGATGACATTGATTGACACGTAATTGGTACAAAATAATTTGTTTACATGCATTTATACAGAACTAGATACATATATACAGTCATGTTCAAGTTGCTGTGATTTCACACTAGGTCTGGAAAAACAACCAAAATGTGTGACATAGAAATTAAACTTAGGTATAGCAACTGGGTTTGTCTCTGCTGAATGTTCACCTTTGAGGACATCAGGAATGGAAGTAGGAGTTAAGACAAATTCTGCAACAAGAACATTGTCTAAATTACTCTGAGATTTAGAGGCTGTATCACAGGAACAATGCTGTAATATCAATTCTGATACAGGAAGATGTCTGCAATGTCTCCTGTACTTCACACCCTCAGATTCTCTGAAGTAGGATCTTGGTTCAGTACATATACCAGTTACTTGACCGATCTGGTCAAAACCTTTCACTGTTTGTATCCTTACAGTCTCTCCTTCTTTCAATCAATGAAGAAACCTGCTTGATTTATCATAGCTGGACTTCTGGAAAGAACACTTTCTGAATAGTTGGGCTTTGACTGCTCTGTTGTTTTTAGCTTTAGTCCTCAACAAAATGGAACTGATAGTCAGTGTTGTTTGGGTTTGCCTAGATAGAAGTCTCTGAGCAGGTGAGCCAAGTATGTTGTCATGAGGAATGAGATTGAGCAAGTTTAAAAATACATCGGTATCATCATGCTTTGACTTCTCTAGTAATTGCTTTGCACTCTGTACTGCATGTTCAGATAGACCATTTGACTGTGGGTATTCTGGACTACTGGTAACATGTACAAAGTCCCATTCTTTTGAAAAATTCTGAAACAATTGACTTGTAAATTGAGTACCATTGTCAGACATAAGCTTCTGTGGATTTCCATGTACTGAAAAATGATGTTTTGATTTAGTAATAACAGTAGTGGACGTTAGGTTAAGTAGTAAATTGATCTCAAACCAATTGGAATAAGAGTCTACCAACACTACACAATGCTGATTGTTCCACTCAAGTATATCAATGGCTACTGTTGACCAAGGTAGCTCAGGAACTTGACTTAGCTGAAGTGGCTCTCTTTGCAGATGTGGTTTAGTACTATTGTATACTGAACAAGTAGAAAGTACTTTATCAATGTCTTTTGCTGGAGAAGGCCAAAATACTAGTCCTCTCACCTTTCTTTTGGTAAATTTGGAACCTGGGTGACCACGATGCAAAATCTGGATATATTCACTTTGTAAGGAAGCAGGAACAACAATTTTTGGACCTTTGAAAATAATGTCATCTTCCATCAACATTTCATCTCTGTAAGAAAATAAGGTTGCACTTCTTGTGTTACACTGTATTGCTTTGATGGCCATCCTACCTGGATGTAGTGGCTGAGGTTTTGCAAAGCAAGATCAGTCTTTGTATGATCTCTCAGCTCATCAAGTTTTGTGGTAGAAAAATTAGGCACCTCTATAACATCAAAGTCAAAATTCTCTGCATCAAGCTGTTCTGTTGTATTTCTGGGTGATCTGGATAAGGTGTCAGCCAAATAAAGAAGTTTGCCTTTTGTACAGACCATCTTGAAATTGTACTTTTGCAATTTAAGCATCAATCTTTGTCATCTTTCTGGAACGGAATGCATAGGCTTCTTTAAAACAGTAACTAGAGGTTGATGATTAGTTTCAATCTGGATAGCTCGACTATAAACATAATCATGAAATTTTGAACATGCAAATACAATTGCATTTTAGTTTGGGTAAGAGTTCTAGATGAATACTAAATGCTACTGGTCTGCTCTCCTGAAGAATAACTGTGCCAAGACCAAATTTTGAAGCATCACAGGAAAGAGTTACTGGTTTGTTGATATCATAGTATCTTAATGTAGGTTGGGTAGCCATTTTCTGCTTAAGGTCTTCAAATGTTCTCTGGTGCTGTTCTAGCAAAGACCATGTAACATTTCTGTACATCAGCTCTCTTAAAGGTGCTGTCAACTCACTGAAGTCCGGTATAAACTTGCCTAAATAGTTAACCATACCAAGAAAACATTGTAGAGCTTGAACATTAGGTGGTGCTGACATCTCAAGAATGGCTGCTTGCTTGGACGGGTCCTGGCTTAAGCTAGTGCTAGTAAACAAATGACCTACATATGTAATTTCTGGTAGTCTGAATTTACACTTCAGAGGATTGAGCATTAAATTCACTTCACATGCTCTGTCTAGAATTTCCTAAGGTTTCTGTCATGCTCTGCTTCATCATTTCCTCCGACCAGTAAATCAGCTACTATTATGGCACATGGATAACCTGAAAAAATTTGCTCCATTGTATGCTGAAAGACTTCACTTGCAGAATTTGTTCCAAATGGCATCCTGAGAAATCTATCCCTGGGATTCAATAAAGCTGGCATACTGTGTCGGCATAGTGGCATGGCTCAAACACAGAGTTCGGAGCCTGTGCGATTTAGTAAACATGGTTGGGAGCGTGCAAGAGCCTCCCAGCACTATTCCATCATGGATATGATGGAATAATGCAAATCAACTTATTTTCTGGTGAAAACCATGCAAATGAGATGAATTTGCAATCCAGGAAGCAGACAGGCATCCGTGTTGGAGCCGTGTCCACAGCAGAAATGTATGCGGTTAGTAACCACATACATTTCTGTAAAAATAAAAATGGGAGCATGACAACTGAAAGTAAAGCATGTATTATGTTCAATAGACATGCCATCAAAAGTGTTTTTTGACAGATTTTGGCTAAGTGGAGCACCATGGCACGCAAACATATTAGTGTAGAAAATAGAATAAAAAATGAGTAAAAAGGCAAATAAATGTGAAACATTAATTTTTCCATTATACTGGGGAGCATGTAGACTCATAACAATGACAGGTAACAGTGGTTACTAAGGACATAGGCTCCGGTGTAGTGATGTAACTAAGGTATAAGCCAGTAGGGGTATGTAAATGAGCTAAATTTATTGAATAGCAAAATGGGAGACGGTGTCCATGGGTACCTAACCGCATAGGAGCTATAATGTGGTGGTGTAAGCAGAAGAAGTAGCTGGCATAAAAAGGGGGTGTGTCATGCTTGATGTAAGCACATTGGAGCTCTGCAGCTTCTACTTTCGTTCAGCTAAGCACAGCTAAGCAAGGGCGTGTGTCTGAGGCTGCTTAGCTGTGCTTAGCTGGTTCAAGAAATGCTGAGCATGTTCATGTCCAGGGGAGGGCCCTTTCTGCTCAGCAATGTTTACACTAGCTGAAACAGTTTGTGCGGCATGCTGCAGGGCTTAAAAGGGGTGGAAATGTGAAAAAAAAACAGAAACAGCAGAATAAATGCAATCAACTACAAATAAGTAATAAAGCTTCTGCCACTCACAGTGGCCCATTCAAACCCTGCAATAATTTAGCTGATAGGTGGAATGTATCATAGTCAGCCAATCACACTGGCAGCATCTACAGCACACCAGTATAAACTATGCAAACACCCTTCAGTCTGTTTTTCCCACAAAATCTGCACCATTAGGGTACACACACAGGAATTTTAACTGACAAAATGATAGGGGTTGCTGCTGCTTTGCTACATCTGTATGTGGTGCAGACTGAGGCCGATGATGAGGATGATGCTGACAACTGGCCAGACTGAGGAGGAGGAGGAGAGTGTTCAGACCCAGGGTAACCTTTTAGGGGCTACATGAGCTGGAGATACTAGAGTACTACAGTGTGGACAGGGACATACTACAGCAACTCACCGAGCTCTGCCAGCCTCACCTTAGACACAGAGCCAAGAGAGGGGAACCCATCCTAGTTGAAACAAAGGTATGTGTAGCCTTAAGACTACTAGCTACATGTACTTTCCAAAGACATACTGGGGACATCATGGGGGTCTCACAGGCATCTGCATCCAGGGTACTCCACCAGTTCCTGGATGTCATGCTAAGACATGCCAGTGAGCACACTTATTTACCCATCACCCCTGTGGAGAGGACCAGCAATATATGTGTCTCTTCCACCATGTAGCACACTACTCAGAGGTACTGGGGCCATAGACTGCATTCACATCCACATCAAAGCACCACTCAGTGAAGATGGTAGAGTGTATGTCAACCACAAGGACTATCACTCCATCAACTGCCAGGTCATGTGTACTGCCCAGGGCATTATCATGAATGTGTGTGCTGGCAGCCCCACAGTTATCATGACTCCCACATCTGGCATGTCTCACAGCTGTACCAGGCATTTGCCAGATGGCACATCCTGTATGGCCATCTCATGGGGGATGCTGGCTATGCACTGGAACCGTGGATGATGACAACCATCAGAAATGCACACACACCCGCTGAAGAATGCCATAATAAGACACACGCACAAACTAGGAACATTGTAGAGCATGTGTTTGCGATGCTCAAGTCACAGTTCCACTGCCTTGATATATCTGGTGGAGCTCTGCAGTGGTCTCGAGGCACATGTGCACACAAGTTCATAGTATGTGCCATGCTACACAATATGATCCTGCAGAAACAGCTGCGGCAGAAACATCACAGGGAAAGGGCACACAGCCCCCCACCATTGCCAAGGTCCCCACAGGCACAGGTGGATTTGGAGAAGGAACCCCCCCCCTGAGCCTGCCCCTGTAGGCAGACGTAGACATGCCCAGTATGCCATGGCCTTGGAAAAGAGGCAAAGCATAGCACATACACTGATACCCTAGGGCCCAGGAACTGACACCACTCTCCAACTCACACACACTCAGTAAAATGGATGCTACACACATCACACTACCTGTACATTACCATGTATAGGCTGTGTACTGCATGCATCTGACACAGTCAGCCCTCAAGCACCATCCTCACAACTGCCCCAGGCACAAAGTAAGTCACTCTTCTTAACAATAAATGAATGGAGTAGTATATTTTGGTAGCATATCTAAGGTATCACTGCATGTATGCAAGGGAATGGGGTGGCCTACCGGGATAGCAGCAGACAACTGACAGCTATGTGGGACAACAGGAAATGTCCGCCCAGTACTGGATTCCCCAGAATATTCAGTAGTCCCCTAGGTGACAAAACTTACTGCAGTGTATGTGGGGGACTAAAAAACTGGGGGGTCATAGGTCACATGAATGGATGTCAATGTTGGGGTCCCATACTCACCCCTCAGCCTCCCCCAGCAAGTTAGTCATAGAAAACCATAAAAGTATGTCTGGCAAAGGCCCACAAATAGGGACAATGATGAAATATTCCTCTTACAGACTTACACAGTGATATCACAGCAGGTCTTGCAGTTGCATTAGGTCTCGGAAGGGTATGAAGTCTGAAACTCAAATGTCTGCCATTACATTGTAACCTTTGATCTCCAGTTATATACCAGTATTCTCCAAGATAGGCACAGCACTATGCTAAATGGAACCAAAATGTAAAGCCAACATCTACACAGTCTGTACAAATGTGTATAGTTGACAGGTATGCCCCACAACACACCCGTGTTCCCATAGAAATGCAGTAACATTTATGTTCATAGGGTAATAGCAGCAGAGCACACATTCCCAGGGCTGTCCCAATCAACTTGATAACTTGTTGCATGCCCACAATATGCAGGGGTCAATGAGCTATGTATATGCATGGTTAATACTGTCAGGAAGTGTGCAGCACTTACTCTTGGCTGTTGTGGCTTAGTGGACTAAGTACAGTACTGTGGTTGACAGGGTCCATGTTCCAAGACTTTCTGTGCATGTCAACTACACCTATGGTAGGAGTTGTACACACTGTCCAGAAGTTAATCTCTGTTACTGCAGGAAAGATGGGCAAGTCAGGGACAGAGGGCGACACGTGTTCAGTACATAGCTCAGAGTAACCTACACAGTGCCTAGCATTCCTCTCAACTGTACATATTTTTGCAGAATGTCCAGATTTTTGCATCATAATTTTGGTCTGCTTTTCATGAAATTGTGGTTTTCTGGCAAATCAATGGCAAATCATTAAAGACTAAAGTCAGAAAATAATGACAGATTTTAATTTCAGACTTCATACCCTTTAGAAAATTGCATGCTAATGCAAAACCTGTTATTGTACCAACTATTTAAGTTTGTAAGGGCAATAATTAAAACTTGTCCTTATTTTTGGGCCTTTGTTCTCCCAATTATTTATGGTTTTGTCTAGATTTCTGGCTGTAAGAGTTTGAAAGGTATGGTACCTAGTATTTCAGCAGGTACCTGAAAGTCAGTGTACTGCCAGGTTATAAATGGCTGCCACCTTACTGTGTCAGCACTGACAAGTCACTGGCCACCATCCATACCACTGGAATGACAGACTGTCACAGAGTGACCACAAGTATCAATCCTATATCTGTTCTGCTTGTCCTAACATTTCATTTGCCTGCCAAACTATTTGCAAAACAAGAAAGGATTAGGTCAAAAAATCAATGGCAGACAGTGGAGAAGCAGACGTCATACTCATAAGAAAAAGCAAGCAAATACCAAACCAATCTCCCAACTGTCTATGTTTGGTAGAGGATTATTAACACCCTGTCCCCATTTATAAGCCTGTGTCTGACTGTCATATATGGGCCTGTCCAGATGTCAGTCTGTGACAAGTTGACTGTGACAGGTTGACAGCTAGGGCCTACATGTAGCCTCAAAATAACATAGCAACACAAACTGTCCGAGGACCACAGCAGATGTAGTGGTGCAATGATGGACAACCTGCTAAATGGGTACACTTAAGGTGTGAAGTCCATAATCCTGTGTGTGATGTTACAGCATCTACCCCACTCACATCAGAAATACAAATACATAACAGCAGCCACTGTGGGCAAAGCCTGTGACTGGACTACGGAAAGACAAAGAGACAGACATAAGGGGAAGGGGAAGCACTGGCCAGACAAATGGAGAATGTGCACACCAGAACAAATTGTGCAGTAACATAGGTTCCCTGCAGTGTATGGAGTCAGAAACATCACCCACAACTACACAACACACACCCACATAAGTGGAGGTCCTCAACAAAACAAAACACAAACAAAGGACACCTCAGAGGCAAAAACACATGAGAACTCCACAAACCTACACACCACAGAACGTGCATAGTCCATACACCAGTGTCTCGCAACCACTTAGGCCTTACCATAAACCCAACATATTACTCATAGGAGACCATTGTGAGGCACACAGATGTGCCTCTCACTAGGCTGGATAAGGAGAAAATCATGCTTACTTGTTTGTCAGGTGCCAGAATCTGCCATATCACACATGCACTCAAGTCACTCCACAACATGTACTGTTATCACTCTGGCCTAGTCCATAGCAGTGTGAACGACATCAGATGTACCTCCCTGGACTATAGGAAGACAGACATGATTCAGCTTGCTGAATTTGTGTCCCATGCATGTATGTTGCTAGCCTTAAGCAGCATTCTACCATCACCTGAAATGATGGCTCAATACAAAAAGAAAATGATTGTGAGTAACAATCGGCTTACTTACTGGTGTCATCCCAGGAAGAATCCACTGCTTGTCAGCCTGGGAATATATAATCGACAGACCATGCTGCTTTGCTAGAGATGGCATAAATCTGGCTCACTTTGCCTTCAGGCCTCTGGCCTCCCCACAGTGCCTTTTTAAAGAAAGTCATGGGGTCAATACTACCAACATAAAACACTCAACAAAACACACATTAAAGGCCATGCCACTAAATGCTAGGAGTGTAAACAGGAAAATGCACTCATTGCAAGCAATTGTAACCCTGGAAGATGGTGACATTTGTGCAATTATAGAAACATGGGCCACAGCTGCAGAGAATAACCCATCCTTACCTGATCACTCATCCTAGCACACAGCCAGACCCCACAATGTGAGCAGCAAAGCCAAAAGAGGTGGAGTATAAATATATATTAGACAAGACACACCCCTCCAGGCTGATCAAACAGTCTGACACACATGAGACACTCCAAGTGCAGTCAACTATTGACAAGACCCCTATGCAAATTATAGTTAGCTACAGGCCAACAAATATGACTCAGGATACCCACCCCACATATCTGGCCCTCTACAAATCTATCAAGATTCAACCCGTTACCCTGATCCTGGCTGACTTATATTACCCAACCACTGATTGGAAAACCAACCATGCCAGAACAGAAATGCACAGAGATTTCACCCATCTTATCAATGCTAAATCCTTAGGACAGCTACTTGATACGTCCACAAGATGTGATACATATGTTGAACTTGACAGTAACCAACATAATTAACCACTGCAACACCCTTACAGTATCATCCTCCCTGGCAAGATCTGACAAAAAAGCAGTCACATTCAATACCACCATCTCTTCTGACCCCCCCCCCCCCTCTAGCCATGGCAAATTGAAAATGTCTCCCAAGCTGATCACAACCACCAGAGGGATGGTATAAACAGATGGACAGCCACCCACCCCACTGGAGGAACAGGCACCAACATCCAAATATACACAAAAGTACTATACCAGCATATATAGAGAGATGCATGGAATCAGGAATACCTCACAGGATAACATCATCATCCGCAAGGGAGAATAAACCTGTCTGCAAACATCTGCAATAAAAGAACTATATAACAAAAGGATAACATTACGGTCCAGGACCAAGAAGGAGCAGGTGCACAATTGGAAGTAATCACCCCTTAGCCTGAACAAACAAATAAGTGCACCAGTGAAATCCTCTGATGGCAACCCCGAGTCCAAATTGCCCATATCTAAGACAGACAATCATAAGGCCTTCCTTACATATGTCTGCATTCCAAAATGAAGCTCCCAGATCTGTGCAGAACTGGTGGTCAAGGATACCACATATACAAATGATGTAGATATAGCCAATCTACTGGCTGACAGATTCAGCGATAATGTCTCCCCTCTGACTCATCAGGAAAGCAGGACAACCCCAGTACCTGACCACCCAACCCTTATCACTAGGGAACAGGGCATCACTGCTCTCTCAAAGCCAGGAAGACAGGCTCCATGGGACCTGAATACATTCTAGGTTGCGACCTACATGAACCCAGGCATGAACTGGCAGCATCATTATGCACCCTACACAACCAAAGCCTGAGTACTGCCTTTGTCACAGCCGAGTGGCGGACAGCCACTGCCATCCCTTTACAACAAGGTGGCGTGTTTACCAATCCAGGAAATTAAAGACCCATCAGCCTAACTAGCCTAATCTGCAAGGCCATTCAATGGATTTTCATGGACCTCATTAACGGGGACATTAGCAAACTCCAAATACTCGACCTCACACAGTCAACCTTTCTTAAGGGGAGGTATGTCTGTGAACACTGGATGACTTCCTTGAGACAGCCAGCAAAGACATAGATGAGGTAAAGATGGTGCACTCTGGCCACCTTGACTTGGCCAAAGCCTTACACACTATTCCCCACATGACCATAGTACATGTACTCTGTCAACTAGGCAGTAATCCATATGTTACCAGATGGGTAGCAAACTGGTTCATTGATAGAACCTACATAATCATAATAGGTGTAGCCAACTCAAGCAGTACACTAGTAATGAGTGGCATATCCCAGGGATTGGTTTGGTGGCCTCTGGTATATGGGATATGCTTCCCAGAGGTGCAGGCCAAAAACACTGGCCTATGGCTGACCAAGTTGGCAGATGATTGCAAGCTGGGAAAAGTCATCAATACCCAAAGTGATGTGGACGTCCTATAACAGGGTCTCACCAAAACAAATAACTGTTGCAGAAGCATGGCCTCAAGCTGATTGCCTGCAGATGTATCATTATCCCCTTTGGGGAGACTGACATCTCCACATATTATCACATCAACAACAATGTCCTACATACACAATCAGTAGTGAGGCATTTGGCCACCCAGGTTGATAGCAACCTGAAGTCTGCACACCATGTTGCTTCCATTGTACAGAAAGCTTCATAGATGGGCCAACTCAAAAGTAAGGGTATCTCATCCAGGGACACAGAGGACATAAGATCCATGTATTCTAAGCTTATAAGGCCAATTATTTTTGTACAACGTCCCGTTCCGCATGTACCATACAAAGTACATGCAGCAGCTGGAGAGACCACAGAAGTTCCTCACTGGGAGACTCCAAGACCACCGACACCTACTCTATACAGATAGGCTAACAGCACTGTCCCTCAACTCAGTTCCATACAGACTCCTCAGAGGTGACCTCTGTCTGGCATACAGAGCAATCCAGACCCTGTCTTGATGGGACTGTTGCACATCTGGAAGTCAAGGCCCACTCAATCAACCTGTAGGCACAGCATCAACCTGGTCTGTGATATCAATAGGGCTTGTTGGTGTGACAGATACTTGTCCCACAGACTCCCCCATCTGTGGAATACACTACTTGTCCACATCCAGCCGAGTGCTTCAATACCCCTTGTGAAGTGCCCCCTGTATAACTGCATGGGAAACAGAAAATATAGCCCTGTGATTCCACCTGTGTCTCTGCTGGACATGAGCTCTGGGTGCTGACATGACTTAACGTGGGCTAAACTCTCTTCTGTGAGGGTTATAAGTGCTTCAGGGCCAATAAACTAGTAACCTCATATCAACTTATCAACCTATAAATAAATGTATGTCAGTGGTTCGCCACATTATTCCATACTGTTCTGCCACTGACATACCTGGAAATCACAGTGCCATGTGGATCATACCGCACATATAATGGACATCTCTGCTCAGTAGAATGCACTCTGTAGCCACACCAGGCTATGACTTTTCAGTTAAGAAGAATACAACACAAGCAGGAGATCCCCAGCCAGTATATCACTGAGGTGCTGGACTGTTTACACAGCTTCATTAACCAATCGGCTGTAACCACACGTCTCAACCGGCTGGATTGGGCAAGAATGTCTATAGTTTGGCTCAGAATTTTGGTCTGTGCATCATACATCTTATATTTCTCAGGTAAATCACTGTAATGATCTGAGGATTTCTATCAGTAAGTAATGACACAATATATTTCAGTGTCAGATATCATATATGTCAGAAAATGTCTACTAAAACAAACCCTGTTACCCTAGCAGCTTTCTACATTAATAAGAGCAATATTGACAGTATCTCCCTATATTTGGGCCATTGTCCCCCCATTTTGGCAGGCTATCTCCAGATTTGTTGCACTACCAGGTTGAGAGGTGTGGCTGTAGCACACAAAACCCAGAACCGGAGTACAACTATCTCTAGAATGGAATCCCACTCTTACTATAGGTCATACTCGGGATGCTCATACACTTAGAGAATTACAGCCCATGTCTAAACCCACATCAGAGTATATAACTGTATTGTGCATATATGTCTTTGCATACTGACAGCTACATACACCTTAACTGTCTCTACCACACGCATCAGATAGGATTACCCTTAGCTAGCTGTAGGTGGCCCATATGTGATTTATCTGCATCTGTTGCATGTGATACACAGACATATGTATGGGCAACATATAAGAATATTTCAAGCATACACATACGTAGACATGGAGAAGAGAGAGACAGACAGTGGTAGAGAGAGAGAGAGACATAGGGAGACACACACACACACACACACACACACACACACACACACACACACACACACACACACACACACACAGAGTGAGTCATAGACAGGGATACCCTGAAAGGCATAGAGTGATGTCCTGCTGTGGACAGATATATAACAGTTGTAACCAGTCACATGTGCCAGCATGAAAGTGAGCTCCATTGTGTAATAGTACTGAGGTAGGGGTTGTAATATTACATCACCCACCTTTGTGTGTGTGTGTGTGTGTGTGTGTGTGTGTGTGTGTGTGTGTGTGTGTGTGTGTGTGTGTGTGTGTGCAAACCATATCCTCTGAGGGTGTGGGTTATGCCATTTTGTGGCATGTTCCACCTAGTACACTTCCCATTGCCCTACTTTACAAGGTCAGCTGATGTCATTCACCTTAGAAGTACCTGTATACGCACTTCAGATCTATAAGCTCTGTGAGTGTGCAATAACTGTGTAATACTATAGTACAAATAATTAGATAGGTAGGAGTTCTAATCTCAATGCTGACGACTATAGTACTGTTTGTGTTTGTGTGTGAAGCATATCCCATGTGTCTGTTGTTTTCATTGGTTACACCATTTTAAGGCCCATTGACCCCCTCCCCATGGCATTACTTTAAAGAGCCTGTTAATGGTATCTGCCTTACAAGCACCATGTTAAACTATACAGCCCATACCAGTCATCTGTACAGATGTATATGGAATATCCAGATGTTTGTAACCTATATGTGGTCTGTGTCCCCTAACAATGGGCATTTATGAGAAATCATTGGCAAATATGTCACAGTTACCATAGTGATAGACATGACGGCATCAGACTTCATATCTATCTGAAACATCATGCTGATACAAAGTCTCTTACACTATCAGTTTTCCAGGTTTGTAAGAGCAATGTATGAGACCAGTCACTATTTTATGTGGTTTATCCCACCATCCATGAATGCATTCCCAAGATTACTTGTTGTAAGAGTTAGTAAGTTATGTTCCAGGCATATAATCTTTGTGGTGCATGTAATGTGCACATAGCACTATAGCACATACAAGTGGATATGTTCATAGGTTCATAGGTTCATACATGTGTAGTAGGCTAGTGGCCCTGGAGCCTTTACAAGCCTAGCCCATAGATGTGCCCTGGCATTATGCAATCTGACTTTAGTTACCAGTACCTCTATCAAGTAGAGCCACTGGTGTGATCCCAGGGGTGAACTTTCTATTTCCAATTCACTCATCAAGATTTCTCTTGAAGATGGCCAGTGAGGTGCTGTGCTTGATTTGTATAGGGAGTCTGTTCCAGAGAATGGACAGTCTCTGGGTTATGAACCTGTCCCTCCAGCATGTTCTGTTGATTGTGGTAATGAGGTTGAGGTCTCTGGAGCATGTGGTATGGAGGGATTGGGATTTCTTTAGATGTAGCATTTCTAACAGAGCTGGGTCAGACATGGCTTTGTAAGTCAAGCAGAGATCGCCTCTTAGTAGACGATATGAGATATAGAATAGCTGGAGTTTTTTGAGTCTGTCCATGTAGGATAAGTGGTTAAGGCCTAGGATCCTCTTTGTGAGGTACTTTTGTTGCCTCTCTAGCTGTTGCAGGTGTCCAGTGAGGTACATGCAAATTGGGGCATTATACTCAATGATTGGTCTAATGAGGGAGGAGTAGAGAGAGATGATGACCTCTTTCTTCCTGGATGCCAAACCTTGGTAATGAGATAAGCCACATCGTAGGACATTCTGACTACAGTGGCAATGTGGTGGTCGAAGGAGAGGTTGCTGTCAACCTGTGTCCCCAGATCTCTTATAACACCTTCAGTATTCAGTGGGCTCCAATCGATGTGGTAATTTGTGGGAATTTAGTTTTTATCAGAGGGGATGATGATACATTTTTTGGCATTAAGCTTAAGGCCATGGTTATGGCACCAGTCATTGGTCTCAGTGAGACCTTTCTGTAGGATGTCTGCATCACTTGGGGAGTTAATAATGGCTCCCAGTTTGCAGGCATCTGTGAACTTGGTCAGCCAGAGTCCGTCTGCATTGGCCTGGACGTTTGAGAAGTAGATGCCAAACAGGAGAGGACCCAGGACCAATCCCTGTTGGACTCCACTCATGACTGATCGGCAGTCTGAATTGAAATCTGCTACTTTCACACTGTGGGTTCTATCTGTAAGCCAATTTGCAACCCACCTTATGGTATAGGGGTTGATGCCTATCAATAATTCCTGAGTGAGTTATGGTATCAAAGGCCTTGGCCAGATTGAGGTAGGCTGTGCGAACTGCCTTACCCTCATCCACAGCTCTGATGACTGCCTCAAAGAAGTCAACCAGGTTGAGCAGGCATAATCTACCTTTAACAAAACCAAATTGCATGGGATCTAGAGTTAGGAGATTCCCTATGTCCTAATGCACTCCATAGCCTTACATATCAGACTCATCAGGCTAATGGCATGATAATTCCCAGGGTCTGTAGTCACCCCCCTTTATGGAGAGGGTTGACTGTAGCAGTGCGCTATTTGGTAGGGACAAAGCCAGAGGTGAGGCTGTGTGTGAATAGCGCACGCAGATGTGGTGCCAGTTCACTTTGTAGTTCATATAGAACACAGCCAAGGATATTGTCAGGTCCCATGGAAGCTGTATTCCTCACCTTGGACAATGCAGCTTTAACATGTGCTGCAGTAATGCTGGGTGTCTGGCATTCTTCTGGTATTGTGAATGGTCCTTTAGGGGGGAGAGAGGGGTAAAGTTGCATTGAATCCGTCATCCAGTATGTTGGCAATATCTGTTGGCTCAGTATTGGAGGTACCATTGTGCAGTAGCTCAGAGCAAATCTGGGTATTACTGTGAAGATTCCTGATATAGCTATAGAAGACTTTCTGGTTGTTTTTAGTGTCTGCTGCAATTCTGCCTTCATACCTGGCTTTAAAGGTTTTGATGAGCGATTTCAACTTTTTGTTGAGGCTAATAAGGGAGTTTCACCAGTCTTGGGACTTCACCTTTTTTTGCAACAGATTATTCCTTCTGTTGTAGAGTTTATTAATAGCAGGGGACTGCCAGATTGACTTCCTTCTTTTTGAGGAGAGCATCTTGGTTCTATTGGGTATGGCTAGTTCCATGCAATTGTGTACTTGTTCGTACAGTGCATTGGTGTATTATTCAGCAGTCAAGCAACTATTTTCTATAGACATGGGTACTGTGAAGTTATCCACCTCTGTTTTTAGGAGCCCAGAGTCAGCTTTGGAGAAGTTTTTCATGGTGGTTACTTTTGCAGGGGTGTGGGTGAGATGAGGATTTCCATGGTGTTTAGTTTGTGGTCAGATCTGACAAGAGAGAAGTTGACTATTGGTGTAGAGCAATGATTGCCCCATGTTAGTAATAACAACATCAAGGATGTTGCTTCTTTTAGTGGGAGTAAGAATGAGCTGGTCCAGGTCATTGGAACTGATGAATTCCAGGAAGCATTGGGCCAGTGTATTGGTGCATGAGTAGTTTTCCCAGTTGATGTAGGGGTAGTTGAAGTCACCTAGTATGAGAGTGTTTAGTTGGACCCTAATAGATTCCAGAGTGCTTAAGAACTTGGAATGAGCATCTTGGGACATGGTTGAGGACCTATAGCAGGGTGCGACCTGGATAGCTGTCTTACCTAATATTAGTTGTACCTGATGTATCTCAGATGCATTATGCTGGGCTGCCAGTCTGGAGGTGTGCATATTCTTTATGAATATGGAGACACCACCACTTTTGGAGCTTCAGTCCTTGCTCTGGGGCTGAAAGGTGTGGAATGAGTTATAACCCGGTAGTGCAGGGGTACTTTCTATTGCTTTAAACCAGGTCTCTGTTATAGCACAAATGTCGATGTTCTCCATTTTGAGGAGTGCTTTGAGGCAGTGCATCTTGAGATTTAGACTTCTAGCACTGGGCAGCATGCCCCTCAGATTGCATTTAATTTATAGCTGTTATGGTGGCAGTTTGCTCTTTAGAACACCACCTAAAATAGGCACTATAGGGGTGGCAAGAGACTTAGGGTTACTAATCTTTCTGTTGGCAACTGTGTATGTGTTTCTGCATGCATATCCACTGTGGCTGTCTTTACTGTGTGTATGTGATGGTTATACCATTTTGTGTGCCTCTTCCACCCTGTTAACTCCCCCATTGCCAACTTAGTTGCAGCCCCTACAGATGTTATCCACCTTACAAGCACAGTTACACAGTTTCTAACACAAAGGCACTGTGGTGCATGCAATAGTCATATCACTGTGTATTGTACATAAATAGATAGGTAGTTAATCTATTATGAGAAGTGTCAACTCTGTGTGTGCATGTGTGTTTCAATGCATGCCCCCATGCAGCAGTGCGTGTGTGTGTTTCAGATGGCTTTACCATGCTAAGGGCCTCTGAACCCACCATTGGCAATCCTAACAGCCCCTGCAATTGTCACCCACTTGAATAGTAGTGGCAGACACTGCAACACTACATTATCTCTGTGGTGGTTGTGTTATGCATCTAGCAGTAGACAGCCCCACCTGTGCCTCACTATGACCACCATCATCTTCAGAGTCCACTAAGACACTGACATCAGGTTGTGAGGGTGAGAATCCCCAGCCCCCATGTTCACCTGTGAGGGGAAGACAACATATGTAAATTAATACCTGCACTATAATGTATGCTGATACACACACACACACACACACACACACACACACACACACACACACACACACACACACACACACAAACGTGCACACAGACACATAAAGGTGAGGTGGCACAAAGACATTATACAGACTACACAATTTCTGAATGATGACATGCACAACACACAATTAGACCACAACAGACACTCTCTGGACAGTCCCTCAACAACATGCAGTGCGGCTATGTCCACTTAATGTTGCTACTAATATACACCTCTGGG
This sequence comes from Protopterus annectens, assembly GCF_019279795.1. NCBI lineage: Eukaryota > Metazoa > Chordata > Ceratodontiformes > Protopteridae > Protopterus > Protopterus annectens. The sequence continues at coordinate 130,353,161 of NC_056750.1, forward strand.
ATATGTGAGGAGTGGTAGTATGTGATGGACCTTCACCTAACACACACTGCACCCGTGTACACAATCTTGATGTACCCCTGTACAGCACAGTTGCAACACCTACAGAAATGTATGTGCCAATATGTTACAGCTCCTGCGAATAGACTCCTGTGATGACCACTGTGATGCATTGCAGTTAACCCCCTCTACAAGTGAACATGCACATATTGCAATATGGCTAGGAGTAATAGTTGTGTGCATGGAAAAATGCATGCCCTTAACATGCCTAGGGTATTGGTGAGTGACAGCAAGACATTTCCGTACTCCCCGGCTTCAGACAACTGTTCTCCAGCCAGACCAGAGGTACCTATGTAGTTGTTGGGGAGACATATTGTCAGCGCACTCACATGTGGCATTGCTACAGGATAATTGATGCATTTCTGAACATGTACAGTACATGCTCTGATACTACAAAATTTGCTATCATTCACAATAGATGTGCACTTGTGTGCATTACAAAACCCCACTCACAAATGCAGTTTGACCTGACATTTGCATTCAGATACTCCAAGGATGCCAGTATGAATGATACAGTATTGAAGTGATGTCCACTGGGGCCTTACCTGGACACTCCTCGCCCGTTGACTGCATGCCACCCATCTCCATGACATGTCTTTGTATTGTTCATGGGCTGCTGTAGCTGCCTCATGGTTGGTGAGGAACTCCTCTGTAGCCATCAGTGGGGCTTGCATAGCAGGACCCCCACCTGTGGCTGTACGGTTCCTGGTCACAGCTGTAGCCCTTTGCTTGGCATTGTGGATAAGATCTGTGGTACGGTGCCAGACCTGTTCATATGTACACCCATGGTGTCCAAGATTGTTGACAGTTGCCACTAGTTCTGTCCACAGGGTGGTCTGTTGTTGCATTTGCTGTCTGCTCCTCCCCAACATGATCCAGTGACACAGTCTTAGAGCATCCAAGATTGCTACAGTCTCAGATTCAAAAAACTCTAGCTAGCGGTGTCAATACATTACTCATACATTGGCCACCATTATGTACAGATCCTGCACATCCACATTTGCTAGCACTATCCACTGCTAAGCCCCGCATCATACCCCTGCCATCATCATTCACATCAGATGGCACATGCAGCACATGGAGACATCACATAAGTTTTCTATCAGGGCATACCAGCCCATCAGACATCTACTGTACACCTATAGGCTATAAGGCCAACCTTCTACCCAGTGTCATACATACCCCTCAGGAGTTACCTCACTCTGACATGTTAGGCAATCACACACTCCATATTGCTGGGACTGCTGCATGAGTGCAAGTCATGATCTACTCTGTTAAGACACACACACACACACACACACACACACACACACACACACACACACACACACACACACACACACACACACACACACACACACACACACACACACACACACACACACACACACACAACTTCCACCTGGTGAGTGACCTGGACTGGCCTTGTTGGCAGCTTGGATGTGTGTCACACACAATCACCCTGTGGTGGAATGGGCACCTTGTCCACATCAGGCAGAGTAGCTACCTACACCTTTGCAGGCATAACATGGTCAACTGGATAGTAAACAGCACATACATCCTTGGGATACCACCTGTGTCCCTGTTGGATGGGGACATCAGCTGCTACCTTGCATACACATGGGCTAACATGTGGCCTAAGTATATGGTTGCTCAGGGCCCACAGCCTAGTAACCTGCTATGGTACTAGGAATACCATAAGTGGCCTGTCTGCTGTGACAGACTGTGTTGTTATGTGTCCACACATCAGTGTCATTGACTGCTGGGTGTCCCCTATGGGCAGTGTTACAGTACCATGCCTTCCAGCCTACATCCCACAAACAGGTAAGTACTCCTACAGGTGCATGTGGACATTCCAGAACATCCGAGCTACACAATAACTGAGATCAGTGCATATGTGTTGTAAGGTGACCTCCTCATAAGTCTCTGGCATTCAGCACCCAGATGTTTGTGGAATGTGTACATGTCCCTGAAAGATGTAGACCCCCCCTGCCAGGCAAATGTTTATTTCCACACACCAGTTGAGCAATACATGATGTTTGTCCACATAGCTTCGGGAATGTGTCTGTGGCATGCAAGACACCTGGGGGCACAGTGATGGTACCTGGGTATCTGGTAGTGTATTCTTTCCCTTACATTGTATGCTCAGTATGTACACACTGCTGCTGACCCAGTGCCAGCTTCCACCCACTAGTACTACCTATAACTTGCTGTCCTGCTACAGGGGTTACCAGGTATGCTAGCCATAGGTGTGAGGCAATCAGATACAGGTGTGGGGTACACATTCATCTAGGCAGAAAATGTCAGAAATGGTCTGGAAGACCTGGACAATCTGTGAAATAATCCTGTATGACATTGTCAGACTGAGAGAAGCTCAATGATGGTGCATGATGTGATATGCTATCTGTATCCACCAGTGTGTACTGTCAGTGTGCTGCTCCTGCACTGGCCCAATAATCAGGGAGCCTAAATACTCACTACTACCACCAGTAAGGGATGTTCACAAGGCAGGATGACAAGTGCATGCACATTAAAGTACAATTACCCTTCAGAAGACACAGAGGTGACAGCCAGTGTGGGAATCAGTTCTCCCTCTCTCTCCATATCCCCAATAACACTCCACATTGGCACACCTATGAGGTTAACATCTCAGCAGAGTGGTCAATCCAAAACACCCATCAGCCTCTCTGTCCAACCAGTACTTCAGGTCCCTGGCCAAGTAGCTGACACACACTTTGCTATTTCTGTTTTGAATCTCACACACACACACACACACACACACACACACACACACACACACACACACACACACACACACATCTGGTAAAGTCTGACACAACTTTGCTACCTATGGGCCCTTCAGCCCAGACTTTAAGGTAGCCCTAACTGCCACAATCCATGTCTTTAACAGCTACTGTAAGGCCCTCAACAAAGGGTGACAAATCCTACTGTGTGATGAGCCTATTAGCAAAATGGTAAGTGTGACCAAGACCAAGGCTGTTGGAGTGAGTTATATAGCGTCACCAAGTGCATATACAGGTACTCTCAGAGCTGACTTAGTGCTATACAGGCCAGATACAATGACAAGGTTTAACAATATGTGATAATAACTAATAAAGGAACAAGAGAATACTCTATCAATGCAGTAACTACACAGTTCAGACTCACATGGATTCATTTAAGACAACATTGCAGGACAGTCTGCAATACATACAGGAAACATGTAAAGTACTAGGTGCATAGATTCTTAGGATGATACTAGTCTATTGGCCTGAATGCCCACATGAGCCTAGCCCAGATTTTTGACTATGTCCCTTCAAAGTCAGCACCTGTTTTCCCTGTCCAACTGGGATACATGTGGGATCCCAGTTGTGTCTTTTCTGTTCCCCATGTAGTCGTCCAGCTTCTTCTTAAAGAAGGCTAGTAAGGTACTCTGCTAGACATGGGAAGGGAGTGTGTTTTACAGACAGTGTATTGTTTGGGACACAAATCTATCCCACTAAGTTCTAATCATGTCACAGACCAGGAGAGGGCCTTGCATGCAGGTTACATGAGTGAGGTTTGTCTTATTATGTAGAAACTCCATCAAAGCTGGTTTGGAAATGGCCTTGTATGCCAGACACAGGTTGCCTATGACCAGTCTGTATAAGACTGAGTAAAGGGACAGGGCTTTTAGCCTGTCTGTATAGGCTACATGTTGTAGACTCTGGATTTTCCTGGTCAGGAAAATCTGTGGTCTCTGCAACTGCTGCATGTGCTTGGCAAGGTACACGCCAAAGGAGCCATTGTACTTGGTAATGGTCTGATAAGGGAGGAGTACAGGGATGTTATGGTGTCTTGGTTCCTGGATGACATACCCTTATATGTCTGCCATGTAGACAGCCTTCTGTACAATGGTGCTAATGTGGTGGGAAACTGTCGGGTTGGTATCAACCTTGGTGCACAAGTCATCTCACTCCTGACTGCATGCTCAGTACATTGTTATTACTGTCATAATTAATGTGGATGACATCTTCCACAACAGGGATAATGATGCATTTTCTTGCATTCAGTTTGAGGCAATGCTTCTGGCACCAGTCAGAGTCTATATTAGAAGTTCAAATGCACAGGTGTCCGAATGCCGTAACATCGAACTGGGAAGTTTGAAATGCCAAAATATCGAAGCCTTGGAACACCAATTTTTTTCCCATGGAAAAAATTTGGTGGGCCGTTTCCGCAGCTTTGCTATTTCCTCCACTGTGGTGCAATCTCGGAGTTGGTATATTTAAGTAGGGTGTGTTTGGAGTGGTGAAGCCCCCCACATTAGGAACATTCATAGTGTACATGCGGTTTTTTGGTTTTGTACCAGAACAGCATTTTTTCCCTGGGAAAAAAAAAATCACTGTTCTGAGCATTTGAAGTTATTGCATTTCGAACTTATGGGTTCAACATTTCCATAGTTGAACTTATTGCAGTTTGACTATGTGATATAGACCCCTCCAGTCATTCATTTGGGTAAGGGCCTCTTAGAGGATGCTCACTTCACTAGGGGAATGTAAGACAGTAGCCAGATTGCAGTCTTCTGTAAACCTGCTCAGCCACAGACCACTGGTTTTGTCTTGCACCTCAGAAAAGTATATCTTAAATAGTAGAGGCCCCCAGAATGATCCTTGGGGTACACCACTCTTTAAGGGTCTACTACTAGAGGTGGCTTAAACTACTTTGACTGAGTGGGTGCTATCATTGAGCCAGTTAGCTACCCATCTGGTAGCACACATGTTGATGCCTACCTGTGTAAGCTTATGTATTATGGCCAACTCGGGATTATTGTCAGAAGTTTTGGCTAGGTGAAGGTAGGCAGTGTGCATTGTCTTCCCCTCATCCATGTGTTTGTTGACTGCTTCAAAGAAGTAAACCAGGTTTAACAGGCCTGATCTCCCTTTGACAATACCAGACTGTACGAGCTCAAGCATTTTGAGGTTTCCAATGTCCCTGTTTATAAGGTCCTTGATAATGCCTTCCATGGCCTTGCAAATCAGGCTAGTTAGGATGATGTGCATATAATTGGCTGGGTCAGTGGATGCTCCACCTTTGTGTAGAGGGATGACAGTGGCTGTCCTCCATGCAGATGAGATGACACTGGTGTTCAGGCTTTGATTGACTGCAGTGTGTAATAGAGCTGAGAGCTCATGCCTGAGTTCAAGTAAGATGCAACCAGGGATGTTATCAGGTTCCATGGAGTCTTCAGTTTTCTGCCTTTGAGAGGCCATTACAGACCTGCTCCCTGATGATGAGAGGAGGGGGGCAGGTTTTGTGCATGTCCTTGTTTACTGATGGAGGGGACAGGGGGTGAGGTTTTCACTTAACCTGTCTGCAGCAGGTTGGCTATATCCATGGCATATCTGTATGTGGTGTTATTGAACACCTGTACAGAGCAGATTTGGGTGTTGCCTCTGAGATTGGAAACATATGTGAAGAAGGCCTTGTGATTGGCCTTGGTGGATATGTCCAATTTGCACTCAAAGTTAGCCTTAGAGTAATCCACCTGTGACCTTAATTGCTTGTTCAGACAAAGGTGAGATTGCTGCCAATGTGGCACCTGCTCCTTCTTGGCCCTGTACAGCAAATATTTCCACTTATTATGGAGTTTGTGTATTGCTGCTGTCCACCATTAAGGTTTACTCTACCTTGAGGGAGATGATTTTGTCCTGTCAGGTATTGCTGAGTCCATACAACTATGTAGGTGCTCGTATAGTTTTTTGGTGTAGGTGTGGACATTACTGCTAGTTCCAACTCAATTGAAGGGACAGTGGCTGTGAAGCTATTTTTACTTGCTCTGAGGAGATTATAGTCAGTTTTGGAAAAGTGTTTTTGTTTGACCCTGACAGGGGTGGCATGGGAGATGGTGACCTCAAAAGTGATGGCTTTATGGCCAGATCTTACCAAGGAGGATGGCACTCTAGGAGTGCTACAGTGGCTACTCATGTTGGTTAGGACCAGGTACAGATATTTACACCTGTTGAAGGGGTGTTCACCAGCTGATCCAATGCATTGGCAATGACAAACCCAAGGAATCTCTGTGCATTCATGTTCAGTTAGAATAGGTCATGCGCTTTATGGTTGGGTAATTCAAGTCACCCAGGATCAGCGTAGAGGGCTGAATCTTGACAGATTCAAGCAAGTCCGGATAGGTGTAGTGGGTGTCCTGAGTCATGGTTGGAGATCTGTAGCTAGCTATGATTTGAATAGGTGTTTTGTCAACAGTTAACTGCACTTGGAGTGGCTCCTGTGGATCATACCATTTGACCAACCTGGAGGTGTGTATGTGTATGATAAAGTTTGAAACTCCACCTCCTTTGATTTTGCAGCCCTCTATTTGGGGTATGAAAGTATGGTAGGATGAATAATCTGGCATGGTTATGTGCTGTCCACAGCTTCAAACCAGGTTTAAGTGACTGCAGAAATGTCAGTGTCCTCCAGAACAAGGAATGTTTCCAATGACTTTAGTTTCATGCTAAGAATCCTAGCATTTAGCAGCATTACCTTTACATTTTGTTTATAATAAGCTTCTATGCTGGTAATTTTCTGCTCATGACTTTGCCTAAAAAAGGTACTATGGGGAAGGCAAGTGCCTTTGCCAGAAGCCTAAAGCCTATGGGAGACAGATGAAGGCCATTTCTGGCAAAGCATTGTGGTCTGTCAATCATGTACTTTTATGTGACTGAGACAGCAAGGATTCTAGATTCTTAATGTGATTGCATCTCTCACAAATTGTGTTCCTAGGTGGTAGTAGCATAGTTGTCTGTGTACATAAGACAGTGGCTACACTGTGTCAGGATGCCCATATCAACTGGACTAGCATGAGAATGCACAGGAAATATTCTGTCCATGGTTATCAGCATCTGTGTAAGAGAGGTCAGGGATAGTAGCGTGGGTACTATCTGAGGATAGCACATATAGGTGTGAGTATGGCTGGATAACATCAAGACAGTACCTGCAGGTGAAGACATCACTCACACATAAGTGCCGGTAATGGAAAGAAATGTAACTGAGATACCTCTCAAAGGGTTAAAACTGCACAAAAGCACAAAGCCATGCACATGCAGGGTTTAAATACCACAACAACAAAGGTAAAATAGGAACACTGGGAGTGACCAATCAACCCTTGTCCCTAAGCTCTTAGCTCAACATCCTATGGCAGACCAGTGCCAAAAAGTTCACTTACTCCCAGTAAGTGCAGGCAGGCCCTGGACAACACTAGATGGCATAGCAGGAAACACAAGAATCACACAAACAGATATGAATGAAGCAAAGCTTGTAACCAGACTATGCTTATGATATTTAAAATCTTTTTAGGTCATTGTAACACAGTTGAACAGATACACACCTAAATATGACAATAGCAAACAAGAGCAGACAAATTTAAACAGTTTAACCAGTTAACCAATAGTAAAGCTCAAACCAGAGCCCTGTTCCAGCATTCATCAGTCACACAACTTCTAACTGCACACTTCTGCCATTAAGATGGAGGGGAACCTTCTACAAAAAAGATGGCCTGGATTAGTGTTCAAGTTATACAAACAAAGCTATATTCAGCAGGTCAGGATGTAGTGTATGCTACAGCAAATAAGGCATACCAATGTCACAAAAACACAGTTCAAATAAGCAGTTACAATGAGCCTTTAACCAACAATTTCTATCTCAGAAGGGCATAACCTAGCCTCTCCTCATACAACAGTACAGACCACCAACCTTCTTCATGTAAAACAACTGGCCTGAAGCCCATGTGCTTAAATGCACAGCCTTAGCATAATATAATTACATTAGGCTACTAACAAGCAGTAATAAATGAAGTTGGAATAGACAAAAATACAGTAAAATGTTTTTTGTTTATATGTTACGTGGGAAGGGATGAAACATGATACTTTCTGGTTGAGAAATGAAAGGGGTGGGGTGGGCCCTCCAAAATGATCTCTATCTACTCAGTAGAATAAGCTGATGAGATACAACTGGGAGGTGTGTTTAAAATGAGATTTGTAGTAGGGGTGGCCAAGTCACAAAATAACACATTTTTTGAACACAACAATGGGGAACCCTTACAACTCCAAAAGAACAGAAAACTTTTAACAAAACAAATGCAATACTGGACTAAGATACAAACTAGATGTGACCAAAGCTTAACTAAAGAGCTTCAAATCAACATTAGATGCAGAGATGAATTATACTCAGAGCACTGCACAACACAGAAAAACTTCAGCTAACTACAGATATTTATAATTAAGAGAGCGATGCTGTATCTCAGCTACTCACACTATTTAACTGCTGCTTTTCATATGTTTCAAAGGAATTCTTTGTTAGCCTTTGTTAACAGTCCCTAGCCAAGAACATTTAAAAGTACAACAGACCAGAATACATATAACCAAACAAATGTAATACTACAATAACATACAAAATACAAGTCATCAAAGTTTAAATACTGAGCTTCGTATCTAAATTACATGCAGAGATGACTGAAACTCAGAGCAATGCAGACCACACAAACATCAGACAGATATACCGTACTGCCATATATATGTAAACAATGTCACATTTGCCTAGTTCCTATACAACATGCAAAGTTGTTTGTGTGTGACAGGTCTGAAAGTGATAATCCACATTAATGCTGTGTTATCTCATATTACATCAGTGTTTCTCACCCGCCTTCATTTCACAGGCTAACAGCAAATAACATACTTCTCTGCGTCAGGTGTACATATTTGTCTGATGTGTTTGTAGTATTGGAAGTCATAATACAGTTAAACACTTTTCCAAATTCAATTTAGTAATTATAATCAACCTAGTAATTATTTATGTTTCAAGGCAATACACCAACCTGTAGCTATAGACATTTATGTCTGTTTGATGCACTGAAACTAAAATAACACATTTGTAAAACAAGTACAGCTTATTTACTCAATGTTTTGCAGCTCATGTCTGTATTTTGAGGCTTTCAACTTCTACTATTCATACATACATGTGCACAGGTAATACTTGATATACATTTCTGTTCTTTGTCAGTATGGAACACTGTATTTACAGTCTTGCAGCTCAGTCATACCTCTCAACCTGTTAGAGCAAAACATCTGGACAAAGGCACAAATAAATTGGGGCAAAGGCCCAAAAATAGTTACACTTTATAAATACTGCTGTAACATAGTTCATAGCAAAGTAGGTTTTGCATTCACAGGAATACTCTAAAGGGTATGACATCTAACATTCAAATGTATGCTATTATGTTATGACTTCAGTCTTTAATGATTTGCCAGACAAAACACAGCTGTATGAGAAAATGACTACAAATGTGAGGCAAAAGTTGTCAGTCTGCAAAACTCTGGACAGTTGAAAGATATGAATTGAGTACATAACATACAGTTCAACACACACTTCTGCACCAGTTATTTACTATGCACATAACCTATATAGGTCTCTTAAATTTGTAAGACAAGCATATGTATCATAGTGATATTCACAAGTGACAAATAAATATTTACTACATCCCATGTAGTTGGCCTGGCAATGTCACAGTCAGTATTGTACAACAGACACTCCAGAAGTAGTCATATGTGAGCTGACCTTTGCAGGAGTGACTCAGGGGCCAGAGCTGTGATCTACGTCAATGCAAACAGAGCCATCAGGGATCACCGTAGGTGCTGGACAACAACATGTCAGTCTAGCAAGTCTTGTCGAGACCTATTGTTTAACTTCCTATTTTCCATGATTGCATCCCCCATCTGCATTCCATTACATGCTTAATTGTTTGACATACCTATTATAGTGCTGTAGTGTTTTCTCAGAGAAATCTACAAGTGTTGGTTTCTGTATTTACAGTCTGTCTTTCCAGAAAAAGGGTCAGACTGTTTTGCATAGGCAGTAGCTTGTCTTTTATAGGTAATGCTCATGAGCAGGTGATGGCCTGTATGCCAATTGGTGTCTCTCATTTGCTATTGCATCTAGAACAGCTGTGTTGCCTTTCCATTAGCCAATGGCATGACAGCACAGTGCTATAATTAAGTCCTTCATGTGGGCCTTGCCCCTTTTCCTTGCCTGTGAGGAGGAAATTATGGAGGTGTGAGAGCTACAGCATGACAGAGGGTAGGTGGAAATACTGTCCACTGTTTGGATTGATGTGATATGTTCACAGTTTTGCATGCTATGTATGCATACCTGTCAACCTCTTAGTATAAGAAATGTGGAGAAAGCCCAACAAAATGGGGGACAAAGTTTCAAAATTAGGTACAGATTGTAAGTATTGCTGTTACACAGTTAGAAACTTGCTAGAGTAGCAGGGTTTGTTTGGGCATGCATTTTCTCCATGATTTGAAGTCTGAAACTGATATGTATATGACATACCGCTCAACTGTTCAGATTTTTGCAGAATGTCCAGAAGTTTGGCTCTTATTTTTGGTCTGTTCCTCATACATTTTTTTTTGGCAAATCACTAATATGAACTGAGGATTGAAGTCACTAAATAATGACATCCATTTGTGTTTCAGACTTCATATCATTCAGAAAATGTATGTTAAAACAAACCCTGTCACTCCAGCAAATTTTTAAGTTTATAACACCAATATTTAAAATATGTCCCTATTTTTGGGCCTCTGTCCCCCAATCATGTCAGGCTTTGTCCAGATTTCTTGCACTAAGAGGTTGAGAGGTGTGGTATATCATTATTTAGTGACTTCATTCCTGATATCATCCCAGTGATTTAGCAAAATCCCAGAAATGTTATGAGGAAGAGGCCATAAATATGAGACAAAACCTGGACATTCTGTGGAAATATGTACAGCTAAGAGTTATGTATGTCTGGCCATTATTAACAGACTTTCAAGACTGTGTAGCAGTGTAGTGTGTAAATGTTTGTTAGGCTGAGTAGGAAGATGGGCAGATGTGAGTGTCATAGATCCTTTTCTAGCTGAATGTGCATGCTGCTACAGTTGCTGGTGGTCTACCAGCTGTGTATGTTTGTAGGGGCAGACTGAGACATGTCTCTTAAACCCAAATCCAAAAACAGCGACAGTTGAGTAAGAAAAAACCTTTATAAAGACAACAAAGCTTTCAGGTTAAACAACCCTTTCTCAGTGCATAACACAAGGTACAATAAAACACGCCTATTTAAATACAAAATAGAAATCATGTGACCCGCAGCCATGATCACATGATTGGTAGTAAAATAAAATACAAAACTAAAATACATTTAAAATATATGTAAAACATATATATCAAATAAGCAGCATCAAGATATATTCACATTATATTCAATATGTAGAAGATCACTTTAGTCTAGTCTGTTGTATCCTCGTCAAAATAGGTTTTAGTGATACACTAGCATTTAAACCAGGAATTATATCGGCTGAAAGTCTCACTATCCATTCATATTCCCTGAGGTCTAGGAGATTAGACAAATCTCCTCCTCTATTAGTTACCGTTAGACAGTCAATTACTCTAAATGTAAAGCGGTGAGTAGCTCCATGGGTTTGAATGTGCTTAAACAATGCATTGTTTTCATTACATAGTCTAATATTAGTTATCGAAATATGCGAACATTAAAAAGCATACTTGGATTTAAAGACTTTAGTAGTGTAAGATCTGGATTAAATGTGACAACGAAGCATGGTACCTATGCTTGTTATAACTGTAGTTGTTGTGAGGATATATTTAAGTATGAGAGTAATAAATCACCTCAGGTTGACACTTTTGTACATCCTGTTTCAAGAAAAATATTTACCTTTCATTGTCATGCTACTTGCGTTACTAACCATGTGGTTTACTTAGCAACTTGTGAGATCTGCCCATCGTTCTATGTGGGAAAAACCACAAGGAAACTCAAAGAGAGAATTATAGAGCATAAGTCTAATATTAGACTATGTAATGAAAACAATGCATTGTTTAAGCACATTCAAACCCATGGAGCTACTCACCGCTTTACATTTAGAGTAATTGACTGTCTAACGGTAACTAATAGAGGAGGAGATTTGTCTAATCTCCTAGACCTCAGGGAATATGAATGGATAGTGAGACTTTCAGCCGATATAATTCCTGGTTTAAATGCTAGTGTATCACTAAAACCTATTTTGACGAGGATACAACAGACTAGACTAAAGTGATCTTCTACATATTGAATATAATGTGAATATATCTTGATGCTGCTTATTTGATATATATGTTTTACATATATTTTAAATGTATTTTAGTTTTGTATTTTATTTTACTACCAATCATGCGATCATGGCTGCGGGTCACATGATTTCTATTTTGTATTTAAATAGGCGTGTTTTATTGTACCTTGTGTTATGCATTGAGAAAAGGGTTGTTTAACCTGAAAGCTTTGTTGTCTTTATAAAGGTTTTTTTCTTACTCAAATGTCGCTGTTTTTGGATTTGGATTTATATCAGTGCGTTGGTTCGTACATGTCTCTTAAACCTCAGGATTCCAAGTACACTGTGATTTAGGGCAGTATATATAGAAATAGTGTGTGACTGGCAATCAGGATATGTTTGTTAAAACAGTCATTATACTGTAGAGGTCAGTTGGCTTACTGGTATGTTTCTTTGACTGTAGTGCAAATGGTTCTTGGTAGACAATTTCTCACTGATGTCTGTTTTTCCCTACAGTTACATCCCTGTAGTGCATGATATATTTGCAAATACATCAGCAATTCCCCAGAGCTGATTTGATGTAGTGTTGTGTTCCTCTGACTGTAGTTCAAAAGGTGCTGGGTAAAATGCTTGGCAGCTCAATATTTTTTCCCTAATGTTACATGGCTGCACTCATACTTCTCAACTATCCAGATTTTCATAGCATGTCCAGATGTTTGTCTCATATCTTTGGTCTGTTCTCCATAACTGTTGCAGATTTCTGACAAATCACTGGGATGATGTGAGGATTGAAGTCACTAAATAATGAGAAGCATTTGGGTCTCAGACTTGAAATATTTCAGAAAATATATGTCAAAACAAACTGTGTTACTGTAGCAACTTTCTAAGCTTATAAAATCAATATTTAAAATATGTCCCTATTTTTGGGCAGGATATATGTATATATATATATATATATATATATATATATATATATATATATATATATATATATATATATATATATATATATATATAGGGTCTATATCAGATTGTTGAAGCTTTCAAACTTCAAATCACTAAAGATCAAACTTTAATGACTGAAGTCTGAAAACTTCGAATTACTACTAATATTTCTACGTGGCACACCTCATCACAAAAGGTTTGTCATCCAGAAAAAAAGAGGTCATTGTTCCCCTCTACTCATCACTCATTAGACCCATTATAGAGTACAACACCCCTTTTGGTATGTACCTCACAAGACATCTACAACAACTGGAAAGGCCGCAGAAATACCTCACAAAGAGGATTACCGGCCTCAAACAGATGCCCTCATGAACCGTCTCAAAAATCTCCAGCTTTACTCCGTCGCATATCGCCTACTCAGAGGTGATCTCTGCCTAACATACAAAGCTATGTCAAACCCAGAGCTGTTGGACATGCTCCACTTAAAGAAATCCCAATCCCACAGAGCTACATGCTCTAGGGACCTAAACCTTGTCACCACAATAAGAACATGCCGGAGGGATAGATTCCTGTCCCAGAGATTTCCCATACTCTGGAATAAACTACCTATCTATATCAAACAAACCTCCTCATTAGCACTCTTCCAGAAAAATCTTGATGATTTGATGGAAAATAGGAAATTCACCCCGGGGATCACCTCTGTGGCTCTGCTTGACAGAGGCACAGGAAAATAATTTTCTTGGGTGGCGAAAACCAGGGTACCTTTTTGGCTGGGCTTGTATAGGCCCCAGGGCTGATAGCCTAGTACCTATGAACCTACAAAAATCATTTTTAAAATAAAACGAAAGAAACAAAAGGGTGTAAGCAGGGGGGCAAGCCCCCCTGCACCCCCACACCCCACTCTTTAAATATACCAACTCTGAGATTGTGCTACAGTTTTGGAAATGGAAATCTTCCATTTCTGCACTGTACTGCACTGAAGTGCAATCTCGGAGTTGGTATATTTAAGTAGCTGGGGGTGTGTGTGGGGTGCAGGGGGGCTTGCCCCCTGCCTACAGCCTTTAGGTGTTGCATTTTCTGTTTTAAAAATTTTTTTTTAGTAATTTGAAGTTTTCTGACTTCGATCACTAAACGCTAAAGTTCGATCTTTAGTGATTTAAAGTTTGAATACTTCGACAATCTGATATGGACCTATATATCTATATATATATATATATATATATATATATATATATATATATATAAATGTATACATATACACAAACACATTACTAATTCCAGAGTTTGTTCACTAATGTTAGATGAACGTAATGCATGATATATTTACTGAAGCATTGCTAATGCGTGCAGCTCAGTTGGTGTAGTGGTAGTTGCTATGACTGGAATGCACAGGGCTCTGGGTTTGAGACTTGGCAAGGATGTATATATCTTCCCTAATGTTAAATGACTGTAATACAAGATATATTTGAAAAAGCATTTCAAATTTTCACAGCTCAGATGGTGTAGTGGTAGGTTGCTCTAACTGTAGTATACAGGGTCCTGAGTTTAACACCTACCAGGACCTTTTGTTGCTGGGCAGAACAGAGGCTGAATGAGTCACAGTGGTTTAAGTGGTTTTAAGTGGGTTTGTGTGATGCTAAGTAGTGCCAAGGGGTGCTTAGTACTGCTTGGCTCCACTTAGCACTGCTTATTCCTACTTAAACCCACGCTAATTTCAAAAATAAAAAGAAGAAAGGGTGATAGGAAAGTGATGAAATGTGGGAAAGTAGGGGGAAAACAATGTGAAAATCAGGTAGGGATGTGCAGGATGGGTGTAGGAAAAGACCATAGCTCTCCATTTCTTCAGCAGCAACAGCTGTGAATGATATGGACAATTTGGAATTTAGAGCTTTACACCACACATGAAAGGGTGTGGGCAACATACATTGCTTAAGTAACTTAGGGATAAATTGATTGATGTCAGAGTACTTGGGGTGAAATGGAGAGCGATGTATGGGACATGTCTTGTTTTGGGGGGACAGATGACTTTTTTTTTTAAGGTGAGAGTGGGATGTTGGGAAAAGGTTTTAGGTACATTTGGGGAGGTACGTTGAGTAGGAGAGGTTGTTTTTGCAGACAGACAAGACAGACAAGACAGCCCACAGGTGCAGTGTATGACACATGAGGAGGTAAACACCTTGGACAAGGTGGTGGTTGGGAATCAGTGGCCCATGAGCTCCCAGATGGAAACAGTGGGACTAAGGTCATCACCCAGTAACCGCTGTCCCTTCATGGCCCCAAAGGTGGCTGTGCTGGGGGCTGGACAACAGGGGCAAGCCTGCTCCTCAAAGTGTTCCAGTCTGCCCTCAAGGTGTTCCAGTCTGCCCTCGATCTGGCTCAGGCAGCCATTCAAGTTGGTCTGATACCTTGGAACTTCTTGCAGGTGACATGCTCCTCTCTGCACCCATGCCCGGGGGGATAGGCCCCATCCCCTGAGGCAGTTCCACCTCAGGGTGGTTTCAGGACCAGCAGATGGGCAGTTTTGGGTTGTGTCCCAGATGTGCTGGGGCCCAGTGCCATGGCCCGATTTCCCAAATGTGCTATAGTGTTGAGGTTTTTCAAAATGTATTGGTTAGTCATGAACAAAACATTTCAAGATTAGTTATAACAGCATTTGTCGGTGTTCCGATTAACCCAGAACAATAGAAGTGAAACAACTGCATAGCAAACAGAACACATGCATAAATGCAATAACAGTCAGCATTATAACAGCATGCCAGTTACATTTATGGCAACAGGCCACCAACAATGGTATTTGAACAAGGTTTGTTAACATGCAACCAATTAACTCTATGAACAATAATAGAACACAAGTCCCAACATTAGGTTTTGAGAACAACAAACCTGTAGTATAAGAATAATAATTATTGATGCGGATAAGGGGTGGGTGGGAGAGAAAAAAGTCCATTAACAACTGTATAGGCTTCTATTTTTCTCAACAGTACTGCTCAGTACTACAGGTCTACTCTCACTTTACATCTACCTATGGCCCATGGCTTCTGTAACACATACATAACTGTTAAACTGTCAGCCTGGAATGTTACTGGTTAAACTGTGACAACTCTGGGTACATGACTAGAGGAGACTCGTACATGTCAAGGTTACATATATGATGAAGAAGGTGTACCCTGCACTGATGTTGTATGATGTTGTATGAGTGTGCTACTGGCATACTTCACCTGGATTCATGTCTGTGTCCAAGGTTATTGGCAGCAGTGACCATTAGCCATGACAGCATAACACTTTAGAGACATGTACCAGGAAGAGTGCATAGTGTATGTACCTATCCTGCTGTCATTCGCAGGCATTGGGTTGGACAGCGGAACATTTGTAGATGGTTTATAAATATACCCTTCCTACAGCTACTACAAACATTTCTTTACCTGTAAGACCTGTGGAGAATATATCTGTTAACACTACCTGACTGCTTCCACAAATATTCAAGATTACTTGAATGTAAATATTCACAGATCTTAGTACCACTCCCTGGATTCAAACCATGGTCTGGGGTTGCAAAAATGGATGACAGAATTATTTCTCATCACACTGAGCTATTGGAGAGCTACTGTCACTTGTTTAACTGAATTCTGCCTAATACTCTCTTGAGTAGACACTCTAACCTTGTAATCTAAGTGTAGTGTTACCAAAGACTGAGGTGACAGTTGAACATACATGCCTGAGACTCATGCATGACAGATAGTTAGTGTACTGTGTATTAGTCCTTTGAAACAATAAGATCCAGAATGCAAAGGTTAATACAAGGCAATGCTGTAGGGGACACACTATAATACATTACCCATTACTATTCAAGTTTCAGATCTTAGTGCAGGACATATTTATATCTTGTTTTACAGCTCCACAATCTACAGTTTTGCATAACAGCTGGTTATCAGAAAAACCTCAGTCAATGCATGCTGTCAAAGCCATATTTGCTCTGAAGCACCTGCACACATTTTATTTCTTCAATAATATACCAGATTAAACACAACACTTTGTGGTATAAATCTTTATTTGAGTAACATGACACAGTGCTTTATTACAGTTCAGATTCTGCATTCAGTCATACTGCATATCCTGTAGATCAATACTGGTCTGACAAACTTTATTTATTCAGTACACTCAGAACACACTATACCTACTGGCAGTAGGCAATGTGCTCCTTCTTATTTATTGCACTATATACACCACAAGATAGATCTGTACTCACCACACTCTCAGTGCAGCCTCACCAGTCTGTCTGCATGGGCCTCCACATTGCTAGCTCTCACTTCTGCAGCTGTAGGGGAAGAAAACAACCATTGTGCATACCTGTCTATCACAGACTCAGGCTAGAATTTGGTACAGCTATTGGCAAAATGCTTACAAACTACAGGGGCATTGCTGTCTTGAGCATCTTGGATCCATTGGCTCACCAGCTCACCTTTCCTCCACTTTAGGTCAGCATAGTGATGTTGTACCTGGTCACCAGTTTGGGGCATCCCAGTGGCACTGGTGAGGTCATGTTGCAGATGGTCCCAGGCCTCATATTTGTATTGGGAGCCCTGGTAATGGCCCTGCAGCAGTCTGTCATCATGGTGTTGCATGAGGAGCCCACCCATGACCCTGGACTCCAAAATGCCCCAGCGCTGCACCCGAAAGCCTACTCCCTCTCCAACTCCAGACATAGCTCCTGCAGTGATCAAACTACAACATGTTTTGGCTGTATTCCCACATGTGTGGTTTACATATGGCCATATTACCACCCTTTGCCATCATTGGACCATTTTCAAAAATGCTGAACTAAGCTGAGCAATGGGCAAACCCGCTAAGCTGAGTTGACCTGTGCTTAAAGTGGCAAATGCTAAGCGGTGCTTAGAATTATGCTTTCTAAGCAATGCTCAGACTAGATAAGCAGTGCTAAGCCTGCTAAGCATTGCTCAGTTTTCATTTAATAAAATATTTACAGACTGGACATTAATTATTCATTAGTGACATATTATTGGGTGTATATATATTTTACTTTACATGACATACCCCTATGTGCTTTGATTACATTACCTTGGGGTGTGACTGTACTGTATGGGACACTTGTGTTTACATGGGGGATTTCACATCATATATCCACTGACACTGCAATTTTGGACCAGGTACACTACCCTGGTTAACAAATATCAATTACTGCATCATTAAAAAAAATAATTTTAACAAGGCTTTCCCATGTATAAAAGAACAACCTGTCTTGGTATTTCAGCAGTGAACTACTGCATTCAAAGTCAAAACTCTAACCATTATGCTAAATCACTGTTGAAGATTTCAGCTATACATTTGTATTTAGATCCTATAACATGTTTAAGCAATGCTGAGCAAAGCACCACAACATGCAGACCAACTCATCTATCCTTAAACTTTACTTATAATGGAAAAAAATGAATATAACCACTTTAATTAGCTATATTACTACTAATAATAATCATTTGGTAATGCACAACCTGTCATTCCATTAACTTTCTAAGTCTGTTTGAGCAATATTTTAGCAATTTCCCCTATTTTGGGACCCTTGTCCCATGTTTATTTCTTGGCTATATCCATATTTCTTGCAGGGAGAGGTTGAGGTGTGTGTCCAAGGGCACCATTTTACTGTAAAGTTCTGTACGACACTTTGACAATGCAGAGGATGTGTTACAGTTCCTGTCACACAACCCCTGTATTGGATTCCATTCACAGATCCTGCTTTCAGTGTCCATGGACACTGATAGCATTGTAAAGTGCCTTACAACACTTTGACAATGCAGGGGTGTGTTACAGTTCCTGTCATATACCCTCTGCATTGCATTGTATTGTATTGTATTCATTTGCTTTCAGTGTTCACTGACACTGAAAGTATTTAAAAAGTACCATACAGCACTTTGACAGTGCAGGGGGCATGTGACAGATCTGCAGGTACTACTGCAACACACCCCTGCACTCATTCAGTGTTCGTGTCTACAGATCCGTCTCAGTAGCTCGCCTTCATTAATATGAAAGGTGTGCTGCTGAGAAGGGGATGCGGACATGAACACCATTCATTCCATGTAGAACTACTACTATTCCTACACAGAGTTTATTGAATCTGGGGGTATATCTTTCAAGTGGGGTACTGAATGTAGTCAGTAATGAAGATCTGCGATCAAGCATCACTTGCCAAAATGAACTCTTTAAATCCAATACAGAAAAAACAGTGGCATTCGATATTATGGTTGCAACTTACTCAACTGTTTGCATAGGTTGATGAGGTCTTTTTAATGCTTTGTTCAAATCTTTTGGGTCAATGCATATACCAATCTCATCTGAGCCTTTTATGTGAGCTGCCACCGTAGATGACACCTATTCAGTTGGTTCTGTAACTGGACAAATTACACTTTGCTGCACCATTTTATCCAACTGATCTTTGACTTTGTCCTGCATAGCTATCTTTTTCTTGTTGGTCTGACCACTGGGCTGACCTCTGGGTCTAACTTCATAGAATACACAACTGGAAGTTTTCCTAATTTATCATCGAAAATAGCATATTCTGAGAAAATAGTATCAGTGAAACTGGAACTGGGACATCTGCTTATATGATGAACTTCTTTGGTTTGCAAAAAAGATTGCAAGCCTGTCCTTTATTAACTCATCTTTTAAATCACCAAACATGTAGGTTTTAGCTTTGTTTCTCAGATCAGTGATATAAGCTGCAAAAGCTTCTCCTTCTTTTAATCCCTTGTGTAAAACAAATGGCTCTCTAATGTAACATTTGTCTTGGGGTTATGCATTTCTCTGAATTTGAGTTTCAAACACTCACGGTCTTCCCTTGATTTAAAAATAAAACAAAACTAGCCAAAGGCAAGAAAATACTAAAAAATAAACACAAAAGAAATATCCAAACACCAGGATAAAACCGGAACCAACTTTAATGAAACCAAAACATTCAAATGACTGAGAGCTTTCGCCTTTTCAACATGAAGGCTTCATCAGAGTCATTTCCCTTGATTTAGCCTGAAAAACAATATGATAATTTTTACCTTCCACCTTCGTACACCATTGGTGCTTACACAAATAAACACTCCCTTTCAATAGCCATTGACCAAGCTAGGTTTGGCAAAATGAATGCCCTGTTACGTGCATCTTTGTCTGAGTAAGCTGCTTGTATGAAAATATCACATTCTTGCTCAAATATTCTCCAGCCTTTTGCAACATTCTGATCAAATACATGTGGACCTGGTTTATGAAATGCCTCTGCCATAGTACCACATACTAGTGAAAGTTTGCAAGTGTGCACAAACACACACACACACTTGCACATATACACCACTTTTCTGGTCTGTTCCGTCCTCCTCCTCCCCCACAAGACCAATTACAGCCTAACCTAGCTTTCTTAAGCTACAGGAGCCATTTCTAAAATCCCCTTGGTGTAGCTGCTTATCTCGTCGGCCAGAGTGCCCATACCTAAGGTTATTTTGCATATTTGTTTCTTTTCATTTGGAAAATTTATCTCCTATACTTTTATTTGCTTAGTATTTTTTTTTCACCCTTAGTCCTCTCCCCATATTTTTCCTCTCCTCAGTGTCTGCCTGAGCACAGATATTCTTGCCACTCTCTTTCCTCCTCAGCCTCTAGCTTAGTATTTTCCCTACAGAATAGTTCTTACCTCTTTTCCTTGCCTTCACATCTCACTCTACTGATTGTTTTTTCTTCTGAGTTCTTCCACCTCAGTATAGCCCTACTCCATTTGCCCTCATTATGCTTGGGCTCAATTCACTCCCCTACCCTACCCCCATTCCCACACACCCCTCATATCATTTAATTTATACCTAATCCCTCCTTGTCCCCTCCCCTCTAATCCCTCCTCTTCCTGTCCCCAGACCCAACCCAGGCAGTTATACCTCACATCTTGGTTATCACCAAGTCTACTTGACTAAGTAACACACCCATCCGACCGCCTTACTAATTGAATCATCCTTCTTGCACTCCTTCCTACTCCATAACTATTACTTACATCTATATCACAATCTACTTCCTTCCCTCTAGCATACCAATACTTATATTCCTCTTTAACAGAACCATGTTTCTAACTTTCCTCTACATACCTTCTTTGCTTCTGCTTTACCTTCTCACTTCCTATAATATCCAACAGACAATTGAAACTCCATCTCCAACATCCATTCACCCTAATGTCTTTGCTCAACCTTCTCACTCATTTCCAATCTCCTCACCCATCTTTTCTCCAAATATTCTCCTCCCCAAAATCTAATTTCTTCTTGACCTCAAACTTCTCTAAGAAGTAAATTTAAGTACTTAATTAGCTACCCTTCTCACTTCCATGTTAAACCCTTCCTCAAAACTCTATAACTATCAGGCGATATTCATCCTAATGCAGGGCCTAACTCTCCCTCGCCGTCAATAACACAACTGAACCAAAACTGTCAGTGTTATCCTTTACAACCAGCAAAAAATAAGTAATAGAAAGTAATATTTTTAATATTTTTAACATTTTTATGAACAACAATGGTTATTCATATTGTTTATTTATAAGTTTTAATGTTGTATATACACATTGTTTTTAATTTAAACTGGACTCACATGGCAGATTGTCACTGTTGTTTTAAGCTAATGAAATAGTTGCTGTTAATTAATGAACTTATTGGCTTAAAAATGGTATAAATATCAGTAGTGAATGTGTTTTTATTGATTCTGATGAAGTCTATGGTGCAGTAGACGAAAGCGCTAAATCTTATGGAGTTTTGGATGTGAATACCAGACTATTTGTCTTTTCAATATACATTGAGTGGACTGCTGTGGCTTTTGAAGTGCTTGGGATTACTGTGCCTGATGTTTTCCCTATTACTTTTTATTATTTATTTTTAACAACTCAGCTGACACCACTCTGGCTAAGAAACTTATATCTTTTTACTCAATGAGTAATAGAAGTGTACTGAATAAAGTCAGTGAATTTCATGCCTGGACCTCCACTCACTCCCCAGATATTGTTACCCTCACAGAAACTTGGATAAAACCTCTGAACTCTGATAAAGACTTTCTCCCTCCAGGGTATAACATACTCTGATTAGACCACCACCACAAAAAAAAAAAAAAGAAAAAGAAGGGGTGGAGGAGTAGCCATTGTCTACTTGAACCATCTTACACTCACTTTACTAGACAAACAAACCCCACCCTTTCAGCCTGCAGAATTCCTAATTGCCAACCTAATTCTCAACAATCATCTTAAAATTATTGTAGCAGCCATTTATATATCCCTTGGCAACAACAGCTCCCTACTTGAACATATTCTCTCCTGGCTTACTGAAAACATACATAATGAAATCATCCTCCTAGGAGATGTCAATATAAACTGGTTATCCCTCTGCTCACCTAACTCCACTTTAAGTATCAACTTGCATGGCTTCATGCAGCTTATCTCTACACCTACCCATGCTAATAAAATGCCCAACTTTAGCACACTTATTGACTGGATATTAGTCTCAGACCCACATAAATATCACAACCCTGAAACACTGCTTGACTCCCTAAGCAATCACTCTCCAGTAAAAGTAATAAGATACTCTCCTCACTTCTCCAGACTACATAGATACATTGAATCACACAAACTTTCCAACTTTGACCCTGTAACTTTTAATGCCCTCTTCTCCAAAATAAATTGGACTTTTCCTACCAATATCCCCCTAGATGAAGCAGCAGACACATTCAACAAAACGTTCCTAAATATTCTTACCTCACTGGCTCCCTTACACACCATACATGTCAAATTTAACATAATCCCTGGTTAACTAATGCTACCAACTCCTTGATGAAAACAAGAGATAGAATGTGGACAACCTGGGTAAAACTAAACTCCCCATTCACTTACAGAAATATAAAGAACTCAAGAACCTTGCAAAAAACATATAAATAAAGACAAAAAGATTTCTATAATAACACTCCCACATCACAAATATTAAATCCCAAGAAATTCTTTTACTCAATAAACCAAATACTTCACCCAGGTAACCCCTCCTCTCCCAATCTCTGCCCAACAAACACATCCCAAGAGACTGCTACTATCTTTAACTCCTACTTTACTGAATCCATTAGTAAGATGATAAGTCCTACCCCCTCTAATTCTGACATGAAATATCCACCAGATTCACCCTCCAGTCAGACCCCTACTAAGATATTTTCCCTTAAACCAATACCTACAAGTTATATCAAATCTCTTCTTCATAAACTAAAGCCCTGTTCTGCATCTGCTGATAATCTGTCTTCCTACTTCCTTCAGATATCAGCAGACTCTCTAGCTCTCCCAGTCTCTATTCTGATTAACTGGTTATTCTCTGAATCTAAAGTCCCCTCTATCTGGAAAGAATTTTATACCCTACCTATACCCAAAGGAGGTCACTCCATTGACATCATGAATTTCAGACCCATAACCATCTTATCACCTCTCTCAAAAATATTAGAAAAAAGCGTGCATAAGCAAGTCATTGAGCATCTATTACAAGAAAATTTGTTCACCCCCACACAACATGGGTTTTGCCCACAACATAGCACCACTACTGTCCTTCTTTCCTTTATTAACACTATTTCTCTGGCTAAAGACAACAATAAACTAGTGTCATGCTTATTTCTATACCTATGTAAATCATTTGATACAATCTCCCACCCCTCTGTTCTGGGCAAACTCACTAACCTTAATTTCTCCACCTCTACATGGTTTTCTAGCTACCTTACAGACCAACTTCAATCAGTAAAATGGCTCTTTGCTCTCTCTCCTCCTCTCCCTATCAAAATGGGTGTTCCCTGAGGATCTATTCTTGGTCCCCTACTTTTCAATATTTTTACTAATCAAATCTACACATCCTGCCCTCAGTCAACCCTCATTCAATATGCTGATGACTCTACAGTCATCTCCATTGCGGACACCCCCACTGACATACATTCTATTGCCCAGAAATCCTTCAACTCTGTTGAGGTCTGTCTCTCTAAAAAACAGCTAATTCTAAATCCTAAAAAAAAAAAAAAAAAAAATCCTCTTAATTTTTCTTCCCAAAAACCTACACATCCTTAAATCCACTTTTGCTAATCACTGTCTAAATAAAATACCAATAATAATTGAACCCAACACAAAATTTCTCAGGGTCATAATAGACCAACTGAAATTTGATTTACATGTTAACAATTGTATAAAGAAAACCCATTAAAACTTGGCCTCTTATATAGAAATCAAAAGTTCTTATCAAACACAGCTAAAAATATCCATCTCTCATACCTATCTCCAGCCAAGCTTACTATACAGCTCTCAAATCTTCTCCATCCTTAAAACCTCTCACCTAACTAAGCAGGAGCTTACCTATAACAAAGTGGCCAGATTTGCTGCATATCAGAGCTACAGATCTCATCACTGCCTCTCACTAAAACACTTGAAATGGCGGGAATTACCTCACTAGCTTTTCCTCTCTCAGCTTCAAATTGTCCACTCTGTCCTGTAGCAACCAAACTTCTGTCCCAGCCTGTCTCCTCTAATCTCCTTCTACACTCCCTCTGGAACTCTTCAAAGCTCAGACTAGAACCTACTATAAATATATAAACCTAAGAGCAAAATTGGTCAAAACCTCTATAGCTACCACCCTACTACCTCTTGGAACAAGCTCCCATTGGAAATTAAATCACTTATCTGAATGAACTCAAAACAGCCACCAAAGAATACCATATGTCTCTGGTCTTGCCTCTGTACTCATTCTCCATAAACTGTCTCTCACCGATTGTAATCTTACATTTTTGCCTTTTACTGGCTTAACTTCTGTATAGTGTTAGCTCTATTTGACATAGTAACTAACTAATTATCCTGTACTTTGATAAGGCCTCTTCTCTACCAGTCACCACCTTGACTGTCTTTTTAACTTTGTGTACTATATGATAAACCTGCATACAGTGTCCTGCACATATCCTAAGTGTAATGTCAACAATAACTCTGTAAGTAGTCTCAACGCTCTACTGATTCTAACTTAAAAATGCTAATGTGTTTGATTTTTTATGGAAATTTATGGAACTTAAAAAATGGAACTTACAAATGTTAATATTTTGATTTCTATGTGAATTTGTGGAGATTTTCTTCCCGGGTCTCTGCTGAAAAAGGGCTATCAGCTCAAACAGACTAACCCGGTCAACAAATGCAAAATAAATAAATTAAACAAATAAATATATGCCCGAAATTTAAGCCAGTACTTGTAACTATGCTCAGTAGCACAATAAGCCTCTGAGTAACTGAAGTCTACAAAATACTTTGCAAAATAAATCTTATGGGTACTGTAATTCCCTTGAAAATCACTGTACTTCAAGAAGTTACCTCTTATCAGTGTAAGAAGCATTTCAAATAACTGCACTGTGCAAATAAACTGGGCAGATGAAGCTCAGAATAAGAAACATTTTGAAGTAACTGTACTTTGTAAATAAACAGTACACAGCACACTGAAACACTTCCAAAATGGCTGTACTTTGCTAAATAACTCTTTTACAGTGCAAGAAACACTTTGTAATGAAGGCCTTTTTATGAGTAGACACACCCAACACAGGAAACTTTTTGAAATGATTGTAATTCGAATGCACTTCATGAAATAGTTGTATTTTTCACGCAGTAAACTCTTTGAAATAAATGCACAGTAATAAACATGCACTGTAAGCACTTTTACACACTGAGATTCTTCAAATAACTTTAGTTATGTGCTGAATAGCTTCAATCAGTATGAAATAACTGTTTATGCCAAAACACTTTAATTCGCCAAAAACATGCAGTCACCTTGTTTTATTTATGCTTAATATGCCCTTTTGTCCCTTTATTATATTTTTTTGCCCATTTAATCTCTTTTCATGCCCTTTATACTTTTCTTGTGCTTGTTTTACTCTAAACATGCTCATTTTACTTTACACATACTTGCTTTGCAATTCTGAGGTAACTCTGAAC
Source organism: Protopterus annectens (assembly GCF_019279795.1). Lineage (NCBI taxonomy): Eukaryota > Metazoa > Chordata > Ceratodontiformes > Protopteridae > Protopterus > Protopterus annectens. The sequence goes on from NC_056750.1 coordinate 130,379,267, forward strand.
CTGTGCTTTTCTGAAAATTGTTTTAATCAAACATCTTAATTTTGAACATTTCATTTAATTAATAAACTTCTTAGGCCTGTTATTTGCCTAATAAATGTTTCTGTGCTACTCATTTGCTTAATAATGTGTTCCATGTCCTTATAATGCTCTGTTTTATCTTTTTTTAATAAATAAATCGTTTGTGCAAGTTTTCATTACCTTTGTTTCATTTCTGGCCATATTTTGCTCTCATTTTTCTTAATTTACGTTCACTGTTAACTCTGCACCTCACTGATTTTCTAGAGTTTCTGTGATTTAAAAAGCTTGTTTCAGCTACATATTGTACTTATTTTACTGCCTACACTTTAACAAAGTCATTTTGTGTTTAAATTACCTGTTTAACTGTTGTAGGCTACACACTCAAGTGTGATAACTATTTCTGTACATTTAAAGTTTTTTTTTATTATATCTGCTTTATTTTCTGAAAAAAAAAAAAAAAGAAAATATATATATATATATATATATATATATATATATATATATATATATATACTTGTTTTTTCCACCTTTCTAAGCTAGTATAGTCCAGTTTTCAGGTTAGTGCTGAATTCAGGGCTGTGTCACAAGTTTCTGTGTTTGCCCATACCTTACTTGGATAGAAGGAAGTTTCTCCGTTCACTGTCAGAGAGGGAGCTTTGAGCAGCCTATCTGTCCCTGGAGGAGTGGTTTCAAGCCAGAAATTAGTAGTTTATTGGCCATTTTGGGCTAGTTTCCTTCTCTTTCATTTCCCTGCTATAAAACCCGCATTTTCAAAGTTTTGCGCACTGGGCTGCACCGGCTAGCTAGGATATAAGTATTCCCGGCTCCACAAAGTCTACTCTTCAATTTTTCCCTTGGAACTAGACAAACTTTCAACTTAAGCACTCAAACCATTCACTTCTCATCCTAGCACTTGCTCAAGACTCATAGCAAGCACTAATAAACCTTAGCACTAGACTCCCCCTATACTGTAGAGAAGGACAAGGCTCTCTATTTGACCTTACCAGACAATCAGTAAAACGGTTCACTGTACCTATCCAGGCATGTCCAAAGGGCAGTTTCAGGTGTACTCTCCAGTCCAACTGGTGAACCTGGGCATTTTGAAGCAATGTTACAATTGCCTCATGTACAGAGACAACTCTTTACTCCTTCCACCAAACAATAATACATGCGAGAGATGCAATTATACAGTCAAACTGGAGGCTAAGCTCTCTCAACCCAAGACTGGACCAGGCAGTCAAGAGGAGAAGGGAATTACTTGCATCACACCACCAGTCTCACATAGACCTATGAAACCGGTACTGGCAAAAACACACATAAATACATGAAAACATACTCAGAGGCTCTAAATAAATATCTGCAAAAGCATCAGAGACCTCCAAAGCAGACATCCAAGAAACCTCCACCCCCCAACACAAACCATGAAACACATACTTCACAAAACCATTGTGCCACACAATCACAACCCTTATGGCAAAATAACATACCCAACACACTAGTAATAGGTGACTCTATAGTCAGGCACATTGACGTCCCACTCACTAGGCTGAACAAGGAGAAGGTTACTGTTTAGCTGCCTATCGGATGCTAGGATCCGCAATATAACACAAGCACTCAGGTCACTCCAGAACAAGTACAAATATGACTCTGACATTATCCATGTTGGTGTGAATGACCTGAGCCATACCTCCCTGAACTACATGAAAAGAGACATGGAGAAGCTCTCTGATCATGTAGCCCAGGCCGGTATAACCCTGATCTTGAGTAGCATCCTGCCTTCACCAAGAATGATACCACAGTATAGAGAAAAAATAATCAGTTTCAACAATTGGCTAAGCTTCTGGTGTCATTTAAAGGGGATCCAGTGTCTGTCAGCCTGGGATGACATGCTCGACAAGCCATGTTGCTTCACTAGAGATGGCTTGCACCTTTCACCCTTAGGCTTTTGAATACTGGCCAAGGCTCTTGCCACCCCCATAGTGCCTTTTTAGGCAAGGTTCAAAAGACAAACCCTCCACCGTAAATAGCAGAAGTAACAAAAACTGAAGATAATGCTACTCAATGCCAGAAGTCTAAACCTCAAAATGCATGCACTCAAGGCAGTCCTCAGTATGGAGAAAATCGATATATCTGCAGTAACAGAAACCTGGTTTGAGGCTCCAGAGAGCACCCCGGCACTACCAGGCTACAACTCATACCATACATTTTGGCCACAAAACCTTGACCAAAATACAAAAGGTGGGGGAGTTTCCATATTCATTAAGGATACCCACACCTCCAGGTTAGTGGCACAGCATGATGCTTCAGAGATCATCCATGTGCAACTAACAACAGGCAAAACTGCTATTCAAATTATACCTTGCTACAGATCACCCACCATGTCCCAGGACCCCCATCCACATTCCTGAAAACACTGGGAAACATAAAGGTCCTACCAAACACCCTGATATTGGGTGATTTCAATTACCCAAATACTAACTGGGAGAACTACTCAAGTACAAACTCCCTTGCCCAACATTTCCTAGAATTTATAAACTGAAACGCCCTGGATCAACTGGTCAACACCCCCACCAGAGGTGACAACATACTGGACCTGGTCATCACCAACATGGGTGACCAGTGTTCCACACCGGAGGTCAACCCCTCACTGGTTAGATCTGACCATAAACTAATCACTCTGGATATCCACATTCCACCCCCACCCCAGTCAAATAAACCACCGTGAAAATTTTTTCAAAAGCAAACTTCACATTACTTAAGACTGAGGTGGGAAGTTTCAAAGCCCCCATGCTAAAGGATAACACTGTCCAAGCTGCAGAATCCTTTACCAATGCACACTACGGGCACCTACAAGAATGCATGGATTGTGCTATCCCAAACAAAACCAAGACTCACTCCTCCAAGAAAAGAAAACCAGTCTGGTGGACCCCTGCCATAAACAAGCTATACAATAGAAGGAAGAAACTAGTACAGAAAAGAGTAAAATCCCAAGAAGGGAAGACATCCCTGATCAGTATCAGCAAGAAACTATGTTCCCTCATAAAATCAGCCAAGGCTAGCTTCGAAAGAAAAATTGCCAAGGACTCCAAAGATAACCACAAGGCATTATTTAGCTATGTCAAGAATCTAAGTGGCAATGCTCAGATCTGCTCAGAGTTAGTGCAGAATGGCACAAAATACACTGAACCGACCGATATAGCCAACATCCTGGCAGACAGGTTCAGTGCAAACTTCACCCCCCTCTCACCCCCAAAAGGGCCCATAACTATACCAGAAGAATGTAGTGCCCATGAAATCACAGGCACTCAGGATAAAACAGCCCTCTCCAAAGCCAAAAACACAACATCAATGGGACTAGATGGTATCCCAGGGTGTGTCCTACACAAGCTCAAAGATGAACTAACCCCTCACCTAAACACACTGTTCAAACTCAGCCTCTCCACAGGCTACGTACCCACAGAGTGGTGCACAGCAACGGTTATTCCACTCCAGAAAGGTGGAGCCACAACAGTTCCCAGGAACTATCGCCCTATAAATCTGACTAGCTTGGTCTGCAAGGCTATGGAGTGCATCATCATGGATCTCATTAACAGAGACATAGGAAACCTCCAAACACTGGACCCTACCCAGTTCGGCTTTGTTAAGGGCAGATCATGCCTCCTAAACCTGGTGGACTTTTTTGAGACAGTTACCAAGGCTATAGATGAGGGAAAGGTGGTCCACACAGCCTACCTGGACCTCACAAAGGCCTTTGACACCATTCCCCATTCAGGTATTATAGACAGCCTGAACATAAACCCCTACATCATGAGATGGGTTGCCAACTGGCTTATGGACAGACCCCACATGGTAAGAGTTGCGGGAGCTAGATCTGACTCTAAACTGGTAACAAGTGGCATTCCCCAGGGCTCAGTCCTAGGACCCCTCCTGTTTGGCACATACTTCTCAGAGGTACAGGCAAGCACAGGAGGACTATGGCTGACCAAGTTTGCAGACAACTGCAAACTAGGGGCTATAATTGACTCTCCTACTGACACAAACATCCTCCAAAACGATCTCACTGAGACAGATACCTGGTGTCAAAGCCATGGCCTCAAGCTAAATGCCAAAAAGTGCATAGTCAACCCCTTTGGAAAAAACAAAGTACCCAAAAACTACCACATAGGTGGTAGCCCCCTAAATACAGAAGACTTAATAAGGGATCTGGGGACCCAAGTAGATAGTAACCTCTCCTTTGATAATCACATTGCCAAAGTGGTTAGAAAATCCTTCTATGTGGCCCACCTAATCACAAAAGGGCTTGCATCCAGCTCGAAAGATGTCATTGGACCCCTCTATACATCACTCATCAGACCCATCATAGAGTACAATGCCCCATTTGAGATGTACCTTACAAGACACCTGCAACAACTGGAAAGACCACAAAAGTACCTCACCAAGAGAATCACTGGCCTCAAGCAGATGCCCTATGCAGCTTAACTGAAGAAACTCCAGCTGTACTCAGTTGCATACAGTCTACTCAGAGGTGATCTCTGCCTGACGTACAAGGCCATGTCCAACCCAGAATTGATGGACATGCTCCACCTAAAAAAAAAACATATCCCCTCAAGCCACATGCTCCAGGGAGCTAAACCTCACCACAAAAGTAAATAGGACGTGCTGAAGGGATAGATTCCTGTCCCAGAGACTTTCCATGCTCTGGAACAAGATTCCAATTTACATTAGGCAGAGCTCCTCGCTAACCCTCTTCAAGAGAAACCTTGACAAGTGGATGGGAAAGAGAAAGTTTACCCCAGGAATCACTTCAATGGCTCTGCTGGACAGAGGTACAGGGAACGAATCTAAGGGGGCAGCGAAAGCCAACACTTTCCAGCTAGGCTTATAAATGCATTCGGGCAGATAGCCTAGTACCTACCTATGAACCTATGAACTCTGAAAAGTAGTGCCTGGAATCCCAGTTTTGACTCCATGTCATTTGCCCGGTTAAGATAAAACAGACGAACATGCATGGGCTTGGTTCACGCAGCTTTATTATATACAAACACATCAGAAATGAGGTTTAGTAACTTTAACTTAGATAAACTTTTAAACAAACTAACTATCTCTCTCATACATGTTCACTCTGGCTGCAATCTCAAAATGGCACTGAAGCAAGTACGTTCATAGGTTCATAGGGTCATACTAGGCTATCTGCCCTAGGGCATTTATAAGCCTAGCCAGAGTGTGTGTGGCTTTCACCACCCCTTAGGATGAGAATACTATACCCATTAGTTTGCTGTGCCTCTGTCCAGCAGTGATACAGAGATGATTCCCGAGGTAAACCTACGATCTCCCATCCACTCGTCAAGATTTCTCTTGAACAGAGTCAGTGAGGGGCTTTGCCTCACATGGACTGGGATTCTGTTCCATAGTGTAGGGAGTCTCTGGGTGATGAATCTGTCCCTCCAGCACGTCCTATTTATATCCGTGTTGAGGTTTAAGTCTCTTGCTCTCGTGGCTCTGGTGGATTTGGATTTTTTGAGGTGAAGCATGTCCATTAATTCCGGGTTGGACATGGCCTTGTATGTCAGGCACAGATCACCTCTGAGCAGACGGTATGCGACTGAATAGAGCTGGAGTTTCTTCAGTCGGGCATCGTATGACATATGTTTGAGCCTTTATCCTTTTGGTGAGGAACTTTTGGGGTCTTTCCAACTGCTGCAGGTGTCGGGTAAGGTACATTCGAATGGGGCGTTGTACTCAATCATTGGTCTGATAAGTGAAGAGTACAGGGGTACAATGACCTCTCCTGATCTGGATGTGAATCCCTTCATGATCAGGTGGGCAATGTAGAAGGTCTTCCTAACCACTTTGGCAATGTGAGTGTCAAAGAGAGGTTACTGTCAACTTGGGTCCCCAGGTCCCTGATAACTTCTTCCGTGTTTAATGGATTACCACCTATGTGATAATTAGGGTTACCTTGTTTTCCCAAAGGGTATGACTATACATTTTTGGCATTTAGCTTAAGGCCATGGCTCTGGCACCAGTTATCCATTTCTATGAGACCTTTCTGGAGGATGTCTGTGTCTGATGGAGTGTCAATTATGGTGCCCAGTTTGCAGTCATCTGCAAATTTTGTCAGCCACAATCCCCTATGTTTGCCTGCACTTCAGAAAAATAAATGCCGAACAAGAGGGGCCCAGGACTGAGCCCTGTGGGACACCGCTCGTGACCGGCTTAGAGTCTGACATGGCACCAGCAACTCTAACCCTGTGTGTTCTGTCCTTGAGCCAGTTTGCAACCCATCTTGTGACATATGGGTTTACATCTAAGCTGGTGAGCTTTTCTATGATGCCCGAGTGGGGTATTGTGTCGAACGCTTTGCTAGGTCAAGGTAGGCTGTGTGAACTGCCTTACCCTCATCAATGGCCTTAGTGACTGTTTCAAAAAAGTCGACCAAGTTCAAGAGGCAGGATCTGCCCTTGACAAAGCCAAATTGGGTAGGATCCAGTGTCTGTAGGTCCCCAATGTCTTTATTTATGAGTTCCATTATGATCCTCTCCATAGCTTTGCAGACAAGGCTCATCAAGCTTATGGGGCAGTAATTTCCAGGGTCCGTAGAAGCACCGCCTTTGTGGAGTGGGACCACAGTTGCCGTACGCCATTCTTTGGGTACGTATCCTGTAGTAAGGCTAAGATTAAACAGCAGCCTTATGTGTGGCCTGCTATTTATATGCACGTTCACTCTTTGGAAATGCTTCTTAAAGGTAGAACACATATACATATTCTACAGACAGTTTTACTAGAGTGAACAAGATGGGAAGATGCTGTCTGCCACAGGAGAGCATTTTGCTACCCCTCAGCAAAGCTTGGCAAGGAATCAGAAGGGGGCAAACATCTCCTTTTTAGAAAATTGCAGCAGCCTTCCCCAGAAATTCCTTCCAAGGGTTTCTCCCACACCTGGGAAGAACCATGATGGACATTACTGGTGGGTCAGGGGTGGTACACAAAATTGTGCTTCTGAGGAGCTTTCTCTGGCGGGCATTTTCAGTAATCCTAAAGGGGTTGCCTGACTGTCCTGCTCTGGATGTAGTCAGAGGTCACTTGGCTCTTTACTCAGAAGCTTGGGAGGTCATCACTTTGGATGCATGGGTGTTAACAAGCATATCCAGAGGTTATTCCATTCTCTTTTTAGAAATTTCAAGGCTCTGTCACAAATGTCTCACAGACATCCTACCAATCAGAGACTGTTGGGAGCTGTAGTGATTTAGAAGCTGCTAGCAAATCAAGTCATTCACGAGGTCCTACCAAAACAATAAGAATCTAGGGTCAACTCAAGGTTCTTTTGTACCAAAGAACAAGGACCTCAGGCCTGTTTCAGACTTGAGCAAATTGAATCTCTTTTTGGGACAGACCAAATTCTGTATGGTTATGGTACAGTCAATTCTGTCTCTGTTGAGGAGAGGATGACTGGATCTGCTTGATAGACCTCAGGGATGCCTATCATCATATCATGACAGAGAGCTGTTCTAGGAGGTTTTTGTGTTTCCAGATGGGGGATGATCATTATCAGATCAGAGCCCTGCCATTTGGTCTTACCAATACCCCTGAATGTTTACCAAGTGCATGGCAGTGGTGGCAGACTGGAACTGAATACAGGGAATTCAGGTCTTTCTGTATCTTGATGATTGGATCCTTACTGCCCCTACAATAGCTTCTCTAGTCATGGCCAGGGACACATTACTCCAGTTGTGTGGCCATTTAGGGATAACTATTAATTATCAAAAGTCAAGTCTTGGAGTTCATAGGCTGCCACTTGGATACCATCTCTCAGATTGCCAAGCTTCCAAATTCCAGCGCAATCCATCTTTGATCCCAGGCAATGTCTGTGCTTGCCCATGCAAAACCCCAGCCCACTTTTCAATCTCTTGAGCCACATGGCAGCTTCAGTATGGTTGGTCATCTTACTGAGTGATCACATGAGGGCTCTGCAAAGGACTGTACCAGTTCAATGGTCTTATTTGACTCATACAATGGACTTTCCTGACAGGTAGACAAAGGTGTATATCAATCAGGTTTGGTGGTGGTTGCAATCACCCTTAGTGTCCAATAGGAGGCTTTTCATTCTTTCCCATCCTTCAGCCATGGTCACCTCGGATGCCTCCTTTCTTATGGCGGGGATGGCATTTTGAATGGAGGGCAGTTCAAGGGTCCTGGTAATCTGCAGAGGCCAATGTTCACATCAGTGCCCTGGAGGCAGGGGCTGACCTCCTTGATTTTGCAGGATCTTCAGGTCATCATCCTCAGCAGTGTGCTTTCAATCCACATAGAAAATATGTCCATTGTCTGGTATTTATGTATTTATTTATTTATCTGCATTTGTTTACCAGATAGTTCATTGGCCTGGGGAGAAAAGCTTCATAAAACATAAACATTTAACAGAGTTAACTGAAAATTTACACAGAAATATAACATTATACAGACAATTTAACAATATAAGCTTTACATGAAAAATAAATGCAAAGGCAAACATTAGCAATGTATTCTTAAGATTGCAAAAATTAAATAAAAGAGAAAAGGGTATAATATGTAAGAGTTTATAAGTGTAGTTAAGTTACCTAAAGAGACTTATTTGATAGAGAAATCTGAGATATGATTCAGAAATCACTCATGAGGTATCTGGAAAAACAATGGTGAACATGATCTTATCCTCTTTGTTGAGAGGCCATGAAGGTTTGGCAATGGGCAATCTCATCTCAATGGTTTCTGATTGCATTGCACATCCTGGGGAGGTCTATCATTCTAGCCAACAGTTTGAGCAGGAGTATTCTTCTTCCTCCTCATGGGTGGTATCTGAATCTGAGAGTTGCAGCTCAGATCTTTTGGCGCTGTGGCACTCTCTGTTGTGACCTCTTTTCTTCTCTGACCAACACCAAAAGCAACAGCTGTTACACCTTAGTCCCTCCTGAGGGGCAGTCACCCACAGATGCTCTCTTCTATGCCCGCAGGTCTCCTGTATGCATATCCTCCAGTTCCCCTGATTGTCATATTTCTTCAAAAATCAGCCCATTGTAGAGCAACAGTGATCCTCCTAGCTGCCTTCTGGCCTTGTTAGAAGTGGTTCTCCTTTCTGTGGCCTCTTCTACAATGCCTTCTTGGGTTCTGGATCCCACTCTGGATCTCATTTCTTTTCCAGCATGTCTGAACCCTTGCAATCTACAGTCCCTCTAGTTAACCACATGGTTTCTCCAGTTACCAAGTTCTCAGACAGTGTTGTACATAGTTTGTCCTATTGTAAAAAGGTATCTACTTGGAAGATGTATTTGAGAAACTGGAAGTGCTTTGTGATGTGGTGGAATCTTGATGGTTTGAACATTTTCTGCTCCCTTAGAGTCAGTTCTAGATTTTTCTCACCGAGTTGCTTAATTCAGGCTCTAGTTTTTCTGTGATCAGGGTATAACTGGCAGCCTCTGAAAAGTTCCAAGGCATTTCTCAAAGACACATTTCTTTTGAATTCTCTCTTTCAGGATCCCATCCCTCCTTGGCATTTGCCTTTTGTGTTGCAAGTCCTTGCAGGCCCTCCTTTCAAACCCTCTGCTACTTCAGGCCTAAAGTTTTTATCTTGGAAAACCTTGTTTTTGGTGGCTGTTAACTCGGCCGGGATAGTTTCCAAGTTACAGGCTCTAGATTTTACTCTTTCATATATGGTGCTTCACAAAGACAGGTTTCCCCTTCATACCTAACCTTCCTTTCTTCCCAAGGTAGCCTCCGAGAGTAATTTGAAAAGATCCATTCATTTTACTGTATTTTTTCCTAGTTTTTCAAACAAGAGTGTATACTTGCTGCCTTGCTTCAATGTACAAAGACAGTTGAGATTTTAGTTGGACAGGACAAAAGCCTTTAGAAAGTCCAGCCAGCTATTTGTTTCCTTTTGGAAATCCAGACTGGGCTGGCTTGCGCTTAAAGTAATGTTGTCCAAGTGGCTGTCAGACTGTATTTTCTTTGCTTATGCTTTGAGAGGCAGGACATTGCATAGTAAACCTAAGGGTTACTCCAGTAGAGTTATGTATTTTTCTATGGCTTTCTTTTCCAGAACTTTCTTAGATGATGTTTCTACAGCAGCTACTTGAGTTAGCCATCACACTTTTGTTTCAGTTCCCTATTAGAAGACTGAAGACGCATTCTTTCAAATGCATCTTGGTCAAACTCAAAAGATGGAAATGGCAAAATATCGAAGTGGCTTTTTAGAAAATTCTTTCCCTGGAAAAGAATTTGCTTGGCCGTTTTATTACTTTGCCATTTTTGGCACTTTAGTGCTGTCTTGGAGTTGGTGTATTTAAGTAGGGGGGTGTGGGGGTGCAGCCCCCCACTTAATGTAATGTTTAAAGTGTTTTATTTATTTATTTATATTTTGTTGGAATGGCAATTTTTTCCCCTAGGAAAAAAATTGCTGTTCTGACAGTTCGATATTGTAAGCTATCGCTTACATAGGGTCAATCAATCACTGTTTGCTTTTTTAAGCATTCGGTGATCTAATATAGACCCTTTGTTTTTTATTACAAGCTGGACATTCAGTCTAGGTCCAGGGCACCACTGTGTTACAGAATATCCCTCTGTAGTTCCACCCAGGGTTTGCTATTTAGCTGAGGACTCTGTCCCACAGGCTGAAACTAGACAGAGAAGACAACATTGGATATAAAATCTATGTACTTATCATAACACTAGAACCATGTCTTTCTCTGTCTGGTTCAACCTTCCCTCCCTCCTGCTCTTCCTTTTTGGCTAGTCACTATGCTTAAGATGACTGAGTGGGGGAGGCTCGGTCACTGTCCTTTATTTGGAGTCCCTTACCCTCCTCCTTTATGTGAGAAAGGTATTTTAGAGCTAGATTAAGAAGGGGCAAACTTGATCTGAGGTATCTGCTGGGAGCTGGAGATTGTTGTTAGGGGAGGCAGAGCCCAGTGAGTAAAAGTCTAGAGGATTTGGCTGGAGTCAGATTCCAGTTGGATCCGATAACTCACAAGTTGAACCAGACAGGAACATGGATCTACCATTATGGTAAGTACATAACATTTGTGTTTCCACACCATCACTGAGTATTTTAGCGCTAGATTAAGGAAGGGGTAATCTTAGAAGGCCTCAGTGGTGCAGTGGTTAGCATTGTTGCCTCACAGCAAGAGGTTCTCCCATTTGATTCTCGGCTGGAGCACCTTCTGTGTGGAGTCTGCATGTCCTCCCTGCTGTCGAGTGACATTAAAGACATGCAGGTGGGTGCGTGTGTGAATGGACATGCCTTCTTTGAAGGTTGGGCATCGGGCTGGCAACTCAGCACCGTAAAATCCACTGCCAATCATTAGCGGGTGGGAGTTCCACTGTGGTGACCCCTAACCAGGAAAAGCCAAAAGACTTTTTTATTAAGAAAGGGTAAACGTGATCTGAGGTATCTAATGGGGAGCTGGGATTGTCGTTAGGGGAGGCTGAGCTCAGTGAGTAGAAGTCTGGAGGACTTGGCTTTAGTCAGATTCCAGTTGGATCTGATAACTCACATGTTGAACCAGACAAGGACAGACAACATGGATCTGCCATTATGGTAAGTACATGACTTGTTTTTCCAGACCACCACTGAGCATATTTTAGTTATGGGCTTTGTAACTGCGTTATTGAGCTTGAACAATTTTAACATATTCTCCCACATCTTCTTCACAAACTATACCTTAAAAGACTTTCAGAATCTCTTTCTATGTTATTATTGTAGTGGCCATAACAGTAGTATTGTCCTTCCTTCAATAGCTATCTCCTATAGAAATGGATCTGGTAATGTGGATGTATTTCTGCAAACTGTCCATTAAGAGGAAGAATAACTTGTGTCTTCTTCTGGTGTTGTCTCTTTTTGCAACAAAGTATTCTGTTAGTTCTCTCTTACTACCTTCTTTTACCGATTTCATGTTTTAAGACAATCATGTAGAGAGAGAAGGGGAGAGAGAGAGTTAGACAGACAAGACAGATAAATCATAGGATTCTTTCCTTTATTATACTTTTTAATATAACACCAGGCCTAGTGGAGACACTTTATTTATTTTACATTTGCTTACTGGGTAGTGTCTGACTGAGACAAGAGCCTGTTTTCAGCAGAGACCCAGGTAGAAAAGCTCCAACAAATATTGATAAAATAAATCGGAATGCAGAAGAATATTATATCCTCTCTTTGTTTATATCTGTTATTGGTACTATATTTTTTATTTGTCTATTCATCTATGATGATTTTGTCCATTTGCTTGTATATTGTAACATTTTGTATTCAATTTTATGTGGAGCTTTTCTCCCCGGGCCTCTACTGAAAATGAAAATGTATCCAGCTAGACTAGCCCGGTCAACAAATGTAAAATAAAATAAATAAATATACATGGTAAGAAGTACACATATTTCAGCAGAGAATATATGACTAGGAATAGATAGTTGACAAATAGTTATCACTTTAAAACATCGTTATTAAGTTAGACAAAGACATGCTTAATCTAGGAGAGTAGGATTTGGTATATATATGAGAATGTTAGTCTAGCTAAGGTAAAAGAGAGCTAAATGGGAATAATTAGCCAGGTAATGTACAGGAGCATAGCCAATGATTGGTAAGGTGTCCTTTCAGAAGTAGCTTAAATTTGTGATTGTTCATGTTGTTTAGGATGTGTTGGGGTATTGAGTTCCAGGTTTTGGATATTTTATTAGAGTATAGGGGGTCTCCATAGTTGTTGGATTTAGTTACCTTTAGAAGTAATTTGTCAGAAGACCTTAATGACCTAAGATTTGTATTTACTTGAACTAGGTCTTTGACAACAGGGCGGCTTTCGAGTTTGTGGATGATGTTGTGGACCATGGTTAGTTGGTTCAGAGATAATAGGTTGGGCATGAATCTAGTTGAGTTCATGAAGTATAGTACAGTGGTATGCTCTATGGGGTTAGTTTGTAGCAAACTAGGCTATTGTGTTATAGTACATCTCTAACTAATTTAACTCTGTCTTACGTAGGTTGGTAAAGATTTGGGAAAAGTAAAAGATGGTGGATAGTAGGTGCGACCTGGTTGTGGCTAGTTTGGAGGTGTTGTTAGGCATGGTTTGGCCCTGTAGAGTGAACCAAGTTTAATGTGGACTTTTTGATTGTTAGTGCTATGTGTTTATTGAATTTTAGACAGCTGTTGATTGTTACGCCTAGAAGTTCTGTTTGATCGACTGGTTTGATTTTAGTGTAGTTGGAGGAGTAGATAATGAGGGGGTGGTTAGTTTTAGGTTTCGTATTGGAGAAATCATTAGCTTTGCTTTGTTTGGGATGAGTATGGCTTGGTGGTCGGAGAGATCGTTTTCTATGTCATGGAGATAGTTTTGTGTTTTTTCCTGTCTGTCAAAGCCCAGGGCTGAGGCTTCAGTACAGATATTAGTAGTGTTTTTATTGTAACGTACCATAGAAACTCGCAGCCCTCAACATGCAGACATCGAAAAGAGGAACAAAGACCCTTGAAAAGTAAGAACATTCAGCTAAAAATTTGGACATCTGATTAGCATAAAATTTGAATATCAAATTAGGCCTACACAAGTTTCATGCATGACTATAAGGTCACAGTATCTCTGTACAACGTTCAAAAATGCCTGAATTTTACAGGCTTTAAAAATAAATTCTTTGAGTAGCAGGAGCCTTCTTGGCAGTTCAAAGGAGAACACAGTCTGTGTCAGTTTGTCTTGTCTGAAGATTATAAAATAAGTTTATATTGCTTAAATCAGCCTGCTGAAAAACACTTCCTTGTGTGCATTAGTAAAGCAACAAAATTAAGTCACTAACACAGTTTGTTCAATTGACAGTCTTTTTAGTCCTTATGCTGCATCCAGAAACAATTCCTCTGATTTGTTTGGTAACAAAGGACAAAAAAACTTAAAACACAGACACTGATAACATGTTCCTTTTTAGTACATACAGTCAAGAAAAGCTCAATATACCTCAGAAGCCCCCTGATGATTTACAGTTGAAAGACCTTCTATCTCCTTTTCAGGAGAAGCAGTCTCCTAAGACAGCAACCCTTTCAGCATACAGTCCCACAACAACTAGATTACGAGTTAGTCCATTTTGTATTTAATCCTTAGTCTTCCATCCAGGAAGTTAGCAAGAAAATCTTTGTTAATTCCAGCAAACGTCTAGGTTTTTGAAACAGCATAAATGCATGTGTCAAAACCCTCTTTCTATTCAGAACTGATTCTCTCCCTGTCTTGTTTTGTAACTCCATATTAGCCGCAGCCTTCTGAACATTCACCACACCGCACTCTAAAGCAAAAGTGAAGCCCAATTAATGTCACATGTTATGTATATTGCCATTGTTCACACAAATAAGCTGAGAGCCACTGCATCACAGTTGTCAAATATGAAATGCAGTGAATCTTACACTTTTAGTCTTAATGTTGCTGTGACTTCTTTATAGACTACCATTACAGATAGTGTGATGCTCTACTCTTATCATGACTATATATTTCATTTTACTTTTCTGCTTCCTTTCTGGTTTTCTGGTTTTGTGTAACATTCCCCTGATATGTGTTTCCCTCAGCCTTCCACCATGCCTTCTACATTAGCTCAACTTGTAAATGCTGTATTTTGGAGAATATCACTGCAGAGGGTTCTGGGATCAATCCCCTTGCAACTCATCTCTTGATTTCTGCTTTCAGTCTGTTTTAGTATAACATTCCTCAAATATATGTTTCCTCAAGTCCTTCACTAAGAATTATGCAATGGTTCAATTTATTGCTAATGCATTTCTGGAAAGTATCACTAAAGAAAGTCCTGGATTATTCCCTTCAAGACCAGTTTTGGATTTCTGCTTCATTTCTGTTTTTGTATAGCATTTCTCTGATATGTGTTTACCTGAGCTCACTGATATGTGTTTTCCCGAACCTCTTGTTAATGCCGTGTTTCAGAGAATTTAATTGACCAGGGTAATGGGTTCATATCCCTTTAGGGTTTATGTTTTGTTCTTCATTATAGTTTAGATACACTGATAAAATAAAAGTGTCATAGTATCAGGATTTGTATAGATCAATATATTGTGCTACTTTACTGTATCCCTCCCGATCCTGAGTTTTAGATTGTACATGTTCAGGAATTTCATATAAACTTTAAAAGTTTCTAAAATACTAGGGTGTGTCTCAACATACATTTTCTAAAGTATTTGAAGTCAGAAACTCAAATGTACATCATTATTTAGTGACTTCAGTCCTCAGATCATCCAAGTGATTTGCCAGAAAACCACAAATTTTATGAGGAACAGACCAAAAATATGAACCAAAAATCTGGACATTCTGCAAATATCTGGACAGTTGAAAAGTGTGGTCTTTAACACACAAAATCCCGGATTGGAGTACAGGTGTGGGCTGGGGTCTATTTATAAGTACTGGCAGTCCCACTGGGCATTCCCAAAGAGTTAAAATGTGTGCAATTCTGTGCTCCATCATCAAAATGACCTGTTATCTATAGATATGTCTATACATACAGACATATATATATACATATCCATCTGTCACTATCTCTCTGTCTCTCACATACATAGTATATCTATCACTAGGTGATGTCAAATATATATATATATATATATATATATATATATATATATATATATATATATATATAAAACTATATATATTAAAATGATGCATAGACTCTCCCCATATATCCATATAACACATACAAATATCATATACACACACACACACACACACACACACACACACACACACACACACACACACACACACACACACACACACAGCTACATTTACTGAGCTCAAATCATACTGGCTATGCCCCTGTACCAAACCAGACTAGCCATCTATCTCTTTATACTTGACCTTGGCTATCTGATGCTCACTATCCACTGTTACATCTTCCTTCTTACTATACTTCTCTCGTGTCTCCCTATTGGGCACCATTTCACTTCCCCTTATATAACTTTTTTTCTGATAAATTCATAGTAAAATCACTTCACAACTAACTTCCTTTCTCTACAATTGTCTTTACCTGTACTTAGTCCCTGTACCTTTCTTTTTGCCCTGTTTATGACTCTTGTCCTCCTTATACACCCTGTGCTAACCTCTATGCCTTACTGCATATATTACCATTTCTTGGTTATTCTTATTATATTTTTACTACTTTTGCTATTTTTTTCTTACAAATTTGTTTGCTTTTTGTTGTTTGTAATTTGTTATTTGTATTTGTAGTTGTATTTTATTCATGTCTTGGAGCTTATATCCCTGAGCCTCTACTGAAAATGGACATATATCCAGTTAGACTAGCCCAGTCAACAAATGTAACATAAATAAATGTATATCCCTGTTAAATACATAAATATGTGTGTGGATGTCTGTATTGTCCTACATACCCTAATAATGGTGAGTAAACCTGCACTATCACACATTCATACTGTTGCTCAAAGGATCCAAACTAAGGCCACAGCAGTACTTAATCAACTTACCTACAGACCCCTGTGCCTGTTGGATGTCACCATGTAGACAGATACAAGTGAGCAGGTGGTGCAATGTATAATATTGTCAATGCACACATGAATAGGGCATGTTGTTACTGGCCACAGGTTTGCCTATCTAACTGCTAGCAGCCACATATGGCCATACTGGTAACTGTACACACATAGCTAGGATAATAACAGTTATCTCACTACTAGAATACTAGATGCAAATAACAGTATGAAACAATATCATCTGCAGGCCACAGATGCTATTCAACACAAGTCTAGTTTGTGTACTGCACAAGTACTGTGCCTGTAATCACATATCTAACCGACTTTACCTGTGGTGTGTGTGATAAATACTGTGATATAGAGTGTATAACACTAGATAGGTGGGGTTCTAATTGCACTTTAGGCTACTTGGTGTGCATGTTTGTATGTGTGCATCCTTATGCAAAACAATTGACGTGACCTTATGGGTTAACCACCTGCAATGGTTATGCACTTTTTGTTCCTGTAACTTGCTGCTGGCATCCAAACTGCCCTCTTCTACAAGGTCAGATGATATCATCCACCTTAAGACTACCAGCTGACAGGCTAGCATCAGACTTCAGCTGTGGTATGTGCGATAAATGCTGTGATTTTTATAGTGTATAAGACTAGATGGGTGGGGGTTCTAATCTCACTCCAGACTACTTGGTGTGTATGTCCATATGATATAAACATGGTAACCATGGGAACATAGACAAAGGTAGTATTTTGCAGTGTTTTATTTGTGGCAGGTGATGTGGCCCTCACAAAGAACTGAACACAACAAGGCCTGCTGATGTCAAGCATAATATGTCCTAAACTGATAGTACTAGCAGACCTGAGGTGTGTTGCATGCAACACATACTGCGATCTGTAGTGAGTACCATTACATAGGTAAGTGTTCTCATCTACATACAGCCAATTTGCACTATACGTGTGCCTTGGCATGTCCTGTACGCAGTGATTAGAAGTGATGCTAGCCTCAATGTAGCCATATTTGCGTGTGAGCCTGTTAGAGAATTTTACATCATGTTATGGAACCACAGGAAGTTTAAACTTAATTAGTATATTGACCATACAGCCCTCACAGTCATATACATCTTTGTACCCATAGATACAGAGTCAGCACTTGTTTCCCCCAGTCCAGGAAGGACACAGGCCCTGTACTGAGATGACAGTAACACAACCAATCATACAGATGGAATATGTTGAGGTGTACTGAGGTGTTCTGTGTGCCATTAGTCAGGGTTCTGTTTCAAGGGTATGTGCAAGTCTGCTAGACAAATTTCTCCCACAAGCATGTAGTACTAACATCACATACTAGATTAATGTCTTTACAGTGAGTTAGCACAAACCAAATTCACGCATGGTGGATCCAGTGCAAGGCTCAAAACAAATTCATCAAATCACACATAACGGGCCAGCACAAGGTGGATGGCAAGCAGAAAGATATCTTTTATTGTGGCAAGATAAAATAAAGCATTGCAAACCAGTTTTGGCCTAACAATAGCCTTCTTCAGTGCAAAAGGAAATGTTTGAAAAATGGTGCATTCTTATGTGCCTTAAATACTAATTTTTTTTTAAAGGTATATACACGAAAAAACTTTTTTTCAAAGTATAAAACCATAATAAACAAATCCAAAAAAAAAAAAAATATATATATATATATATATATATATATATATATATATATATATATATATATATATATATATAAATACACATATATATCAGGAGTCATGTCTCAAAATAAACATACCAAATTCATGTGTTAATCTAAATCTAATGAATCAATTGCACAGCCAGCATGAATGCCTATAAAATCTATTTTAGCATTCATTTAGGCCAGGTTTAAACAAAGCACCCAACCTGGTGATCCATAAAGATTCCATTTTATTAAGCTTATCATGCCAGCCAGCTTTAAAGATCCTAGGTAACTGAATTTTATCAACAATAACCAATTGGAATTGTGCCGTTTTATGTGTTAAAGTATGTTTATATAGAGCATTGGCTAATTTCTTTGTTCTAATGGCACTAAGATGTTCACTGATTCGGAATCTCAGTGGTCTAGATGTTTGGCCTACATAGGATGAAAAGCATGTACAGGTGGCTAAATATATTACCCAATCTGTGCTGCAATTGCCAAACACCCTAATCTGAAATATTCGCGAGGTGTTGGAACTGCTGAATTCTTTACTCTTAGCCATATATCTACATGCGCTGCAGTGACCACAAGGGAATGAACCAATTAGTGGGTCCCCAAATAATGTAGTTTGTACAGAAGTGGTTAGATGAAGTTTTTTGTAATATGTCAGATGTGAATTAATTGTCCGTCCTTTATGATATGAAAATGCACATTTTTCTGGTAAAATATCAGACAAAAAATCATGTGCCCGTAATATACCCCGATGATTATTAACTATATCCCTAAACCAAGATGTATTACTTCCAAAAGTAGTTGTAAATCTGATGGGTTGGTTTCTGGAGATATTAGAGGCACCTTGTTCATTTTTGTATTTTAAGAGCTCTGACCGAAGCATCTGTTTGACCTCATTGATTGCTTGATGGATACAAGATCTGTTATATCCTCTATATGTAAATCTGTCACAAAGATCCTGTTGACATTCTTCATTGGATTTAACAGATGAGCAGATACGTTTAGTACATATAAATTGGGATTTGGGGATATTGTTGATGATATGATGGGGATGGTTACTAGAGGCATGTAAAAGAGTGTTATATTGCGGAAATTTTCTATGCACTCTTGTGGCCAGAGTATGATCCATTTGTCGAGTTATCATAACATCCAGAAAAACAATCTCTTGGTATTGCATATCCAAAGTAAAATGAATACCCCATGGATTATTATTCAGATATTTGACAAACTCCTGAGCCAAAAGTAAATCACCCCGCCACACCATCCAACAATCATCTAGATATCTCCTCCAAATATCCAATTCAGCCAAATATTTGTTATTGCAAGTATCATATATATATATTTGCTCAAAAAAACCCATGAAGAGGTCTGCATAAATTGGGGCAAAAGACACCCCCATGGCCATCCCCCTTGTTTGCCAATATGGCTGACCCTCAAAGAAAAGAACATTTTTAGTTAATACGTATTCAACCATTTTGATTAGAAAATTGTTAAATCCTGTATTGTAGAGTTGAGATAGATCCAACCAAAATGCTATGGCTGAAATGCCAGCCTCATGTGGAATACTAGTGTAAAGGGAAGTAACATCCATAGTACAAAGCCACCAATCCGATTCCAACTGAGTATCCTGGATAATATTTAGAAATTTAGTAGTATCTTTGAGTCGGGACCGGGCCGATGACAATAAAGGTTTAAGATAATAAGTCAAAAATGCAGATAATGGCTCCATAAGGGAGCCTTTGCCTGAAACAATAGGTCAACCAGGAGGACAAATAGGATCCTTGTGTATCTTAGGTAGCAAATAAAGATACTGAGGAATGGGATCCGACATCTTTAATTGTTGGCACGTATGTTGATCAATCACCCCTTCTTCTGTGGCCATATCCAGGAAAGAATCAATAAGTGTTTTAAAGTTGGGTGTGGGGTCCACTACCATATGCATATAAAATATAGCATCAGACAGCTGTTTGTAAGCTTCTGCAATATACATGACCCGATCCATGACCACAATACCTCCCCCTTTATCAGCTGGCAAAATCACAATATCATGATTGGAAATGAGCTCCTGAAGCCCTTGTTGTTCCGATAAAGTAAGATTGTGTTTGATATGTTGATAACCAGAGGAGAAATGCAAATCTTTGATCACGCATTCCCTGAATATGGCCACATGTTTGTCCAAAGGTGGTTGGAAATTGGACTTCCCAAAATGAAAACCAGAAGAACCTTGAAAGCAGTCATGATCTGCAAAAAATATTTTTAAATTAATCAAATGACAAAAGTAATTTAATTCATTCACAAGTGTCTGTTCAGAAACAAAGGAAGAAGGCACAAAATTTAGACCCTTGTTAAGAACTTTATTTTGTACAGGTGACAGTTCAAGAGAGGATATATTATGCACATTGTTTGTTATTTCACTATCTTCTGTAGCAACTGTTGTAGATTGCATGCCCCGTCTCCTATGTTTCCTGCCCCCCCTACATGTTCTAGTTCTAAAGGGTCCACTAAGGGTTTACGCTTAGCCACTGGGGACCCCTGGTTGGAGGGGCATTCAAAGTCTGTGACCGAGGAAGTATCCTTGTCCGTAACACTACTGGTAGAGTAAGTGTTTTTCTTCAGTATTGATCTAGGCCTCTTTTTCTTGTTCACTCTACTACCTGAGTCATAAAATCTCACATTTCTCTGTGCAACAAAGGGTTTGCCTTTCTCATAATCTGTCAAATCACGCTGGAACTTTTGTGTTTTCTTTTTTACCAATTGTGCCTCCAAAGTGGCTAGGTCCTTAGCTAATTCTTTCGTATGGTTAGCAAAAAAACTGTTCATGTTCAAAAGCCTGAGTTTCTAAACAGTTATTATAAACTTCAGTGGTCTGTAACTCCACCATACATTCGTAATATGATACAAGTATGTCAACAAATAACATGGACGCATCATGCTGTGTTTTGGCCCAATCTTTTGTCAGCTGCTCATCAATCATGCCTACAAGAGGCTGGATCTGAATTCTGAGCCCACGAGGAGTTATATTTTTTAGCTTATAAGCTTTGAATAGCTTTAAGTGCCATACATTGGCTCTCAAAGCCCTCATGTTTTTTGTAATTTTATGAAACAGAGTACTGCACATTTGTCTAGTATCTCCTACATTTGAGCTACCAGAGTCGGACACATTAAGGCCAAAGGCTTCCAAGTTGTCTTTGTCAGCAGACAAACCCTGTAAAATGCCCTTAGATCCATGTTATCTACCAAAAAATCAGGAGTTCAAAATCTTAGGGAGAAGTCAAATTGAGTATACTATTGACCTTAGAAAAAGACCATGGACCCCACCCAGATCCAATCTGGTTAAACACAATATTAATAGATATGTACCAAGTCAAACTGGTATGTATAAATACTACTATCATAAATTCTAAACAACAAAAACTTTAATAATATGACGAGTATTTCTATTCATGGTCACATTGGCTCATAAAATAATGTGATGAGCAAGACCTACACAAATCAGGTGTCCATACAAAAGAGATGTAATCATTAGTCTTCAAGTTCACAAAAATTCTTTATACACAGTCGACCTTCATCTCAACTGTAAATCAAATTGGTGTATAAACCACACCCTTATCAAAAATAATGGACAACACTACAACCTGCATATGAAATATGTATTTAATAAAAAACGGTCGACCTACGTCTCTACCATTTTACAAGGGAGCCAAATATTGATATTTCCAAATCCTTGTATGCAGGAAAGAGCCAAGTCCAAAATAGCAATGCTGTATATAAAGATCACTGAAGCATAAAATATTGTGAAAAACACCAATTTTCGCCTAAGGCTAAGAATAAAAGTTTCTGATATTATTTGTTGAACACCAAAACCAGTTTAATAATAAAACCAAAATGTTTAGGGCACTTGCTTCAACCTCATGGCCACATACCATAAGCATACTATATAAAGAAACAATTCCATCTCTTTAATTAAGGTGATATTGATAATGAACATGAGCCCTTGTGATCCTGAATGTCAACACTAATACGTCATATTATAAATTCCAAATGGTGTCATAATATACCAATATTCATTTGGTACATATACATATAAGATACAGAGTTCTATTCTGATCTGAAATAATATAAATATAAATGATTCATAATTGTTTTCTATAAAGCCAGGGCCTAAAGCTTACAAACCACCAACAGCTATCTTGAAGAAAAAGCGTGACCCCTAAAAAAATGTAATCTATTCCCTGATAACAACCAACTAAACATATGAAGACACAATGGCATGAGAAGACCCGTATATATGTACCCAAAAGATAAGGCTGTATAAGCCAAAGCACAATTATAATATGATATAACTAATTGTATATTGTTCAAAAAGATGAACTATACAACAATTCACTCTGGTGTAAAATGAATGTTTCTATATCACAAAAGATATAGGTGAACCTATATACAAACACATGGAAATAAGCCCATAAAAATGAACTACAGTGAAAAAATGTCCACATTGCTACCATAAAATGGCGAACCAGGACTCCAATCTTCACCAATTCAAGTCACTCTCAGGAGCAGATCCCACACTGGTATAGTTAACAAACAAATAGTTGAAAAATATATAACAGGCCCTTTCAGAAATAGTTAGACCAGCACCCACAGTCTCGAAAAGTGTATTGAGTCACACACTTCTATAATGATTGCATATAAGTTCACAAATCATGTCCAACTTATATTGAAAACATAAACATTAGATAAATGCAAGGTGAATTCCCTCAATCTTGTCCCAAAAGCGTCAGCATACTCAAGATAAATACAGTGCTAGTCCTGACATAAAAGAAGTTGCCCATTTAACCAAAAAGTGAAAAACAGTCACCTTCATAGAATAAACTCCATCCTGTAGTAAAACAATTTGATTACATCCAAAAAAATTTGTCGATAAACCCAGGCCTGTTGAAACGCTGATCAAACCAGCAGCTCCTATGTAGTGTGATGTATTTAGTCACAACAAATGCTGTAGCGATTAAAATTTATGAGACTGTAGTGATAACTTTTGAGCTCAGAAAACTCTCAGGCATAAGAATTGCGCACAGTTGGATCTGGGTCCGTAGATTATGTACAAAATAAACTGCCTCAATGCAAGCATAAAAGAATAAGCATGCTCACGATGTACACAGTTGTCGTCTTCACGTTGTCAATCTTAGACCACTAATCAACCAAATCCAAAACAGTCACCTGGATAGGAATAACTCCATACGATAACCAAATAATAGAATTAAATCCAAATCATAAGAATGTCTTGAAAATGCACCCAGCCACAAACTTTGCTGCCATCCCAACCAAGAGTCCCCAGCGTGTAGTGAAACAGGATAGAGCAAACCAAATTCACACACGGTGGATCCAGTGCAAGGCTCAAAACAAATGCATCAAATCACACAAAACAAGCCAGCACAAGGTGGATGGCGAGCATAAAAATATCTTTTATTGTGGCAAGATAAAATAAAGCATTGCAAACCAGTTTCGGCCTAACAATAGCCTTCTTCAGTGCAAAAGGAAATGTTTGAAAAATGGTGCATTCTCATGTGCCTTAAATACTAACATTTTTTTAAAGGTATATACACAAAAAATTTTTTTTCAAAGTATAAAATCATAATAAACAAATCCAAAAAATATATATATATATAAATATATATATAAATAAACATATATATCAGGAGTCATGTCTCAAAATAAACATACCAAATTCGTGTGTTAATCTAAATCTAATGAATCAATTGCACAGCCAGCATGAATGCCTATAAAATCTATTTTAGCATTCATTTAGGCCAGGTTTAAACAAAGCACCCAAAGTGGTGATCCATAAAGATTCCATTTTATTAAGCTTATCATGCCAGCCAGCTTTAGAGATCCTAGGTAACTGAATTTTATCGACAATATCAAATTGGAATTGTGCCGTTTTATGTGTTAAAGTATGTTTATATAGAGCATTGGCTAATTTCTTTGTTCTAACGGCACTAAGATATTCACTGATTCGGAATCTCAGTGGTCTAGATGTTTGGCCTACATAGAATGAAAAGCATGTACAGGTGGCTAAATATATTACCCAATCTGTGCTGCAATTGCCAAACACCTTAATCTGAAATATTCACGAGGTGTTGGAACTGCTGAATTCTTTACTCTTAGCCATATATCTACATGCGCTGCAGTGACCACAAGGGAATGAACCAATTAGTGGGTCCCCAAATAATGTAGTTTGTACAGATGTGGTCAGACGTCATTGTTAGCCACAGTCAGTAGTCACATGGGTTGTGGTTAAATGGATTCTAAGTAGTAGAGGGTCCAGGACTGTGCCCTGTTGAGCACTGCTGCATACAGATCAGCTATTGGATGCGGATGTCCCTATGTTGCGTATGTGTGTCATCAATGGAACACTTAGTGACCCCTACAATGACAGTATTGTGGATGCCTAAGTGGGTGCTTTGTAAATGTTGTCTGAGTGAGGCATATAGCCAGATGGCTTGTCTCAGTCTGAGGGCTGTACACACTGATATACCCTTATCCAGATCCTTGATGACTGCTCAGAAATGTCCAGCACATGTAACAGTCATGCTCCCCTGTCAAACATCCAAACTGTGTACAATCAACTGTGTGTAGAACACATATGTGTGCTGATCAGCTGCATGATGATTGCCCCTACAGGCAGACAGATATGGATAAGTAGACAAAGAGGTGTATAGTTATATTGGTCAGTGGATGCACCACCTCTGTGCAAGAGTATAACAGTTGCAGTTGTCCACCCAGCTGGTGTGCCACCAATGGTGTCAGTATGATTGCAGGGGTTGCCCAATGGTGTTAGTAATACTTTTCACATCATTGTGGGATAAAATCTGGAATATTAGCATGTGCAATAGATGCTGTGTATCTTCCAGTG
The DNA here is from genome assembly GCF_019279795.1 of Protopterus annectens. Lineage (NCBI taxonomy): Eukaryota > Metazoa > Chordata > Ceratodontiformes > Protopteridae > Protopterus > Protopterus annectens. The sequence goes on from NC_056750.1 coordinate 130,404,353, forward strand.
AGAGGCCAGTTATGAACTGCTCTGTAAAAATGGAAGTTATGGGACAGGTTGTAGGAATGTCATGTGTCACATGTGGTGGAGACAAGGGAGTGTAGTTTGTAGTTAAGGCAGACCATTTTGGAGTACAGGTTAGGTATAGATACAGATCATCACATGTGGTATCATGACATATAGGTTCATAGGTTAGTACTAGGCTAACTGCCCTTGCGAGCCATTGTAAGCCTAGCCAATTATCCCTTGTGAGACTCAAACCCTGCACCTTGTATTTGTAAGGCAAACACCTTAACCATTAGGCCACCCTCCCAACCCCTTAAGCCACCCTCCCAACCCCTGAGGTCAGCAACAACCTGGGTCTGTCCTTTGAGGTCACACATGTAGCTACACTGTGCCTTGTGGTTATACCTTGTTTGGGTGGCTAATTTTGTCACTTACCATGACTACACAAGATCACAACAACAATATGTGCTTCTTTTAGATGAGGAGGTAGAACCTGCATGTTTGGGATGTCACCCTCACCCAACTGTCACACAGCACTGTCCACCTGTTATTGTACAGCCTGCTAATGGCAGTTGTTCACCAGTTAGGTTTGCTGAGCCTCCTGTCCCATGCAGCCAAGTCCATGCAGTTGTAATGGTGCTGACATAATGCATGGGTGTAGACCTCTGCATACTTGCCTGTTCCATCTGAAGAGGGAGGTGCAGTCACCCTATGTCAACCTTCCCACAGGAGGTAATAAATGGCTTTCTTGACATATATTTCTGTATTGTCTGCAAGGGGGGTACATACAGGTTGTTCTAAGGAAACTGATCTGTGGCCAGATACCTCCAGGAAGGACCTCACATTGGGGTGGATGTAGTGGTCACCCAGATTTGTAAACACATGCTACAATACATTGGTTCTGCATGTGGGGATGTCACGGCACTGATCCAGGGCATGGTAGGTAAGGACCTGGACTATCCTTTGGGCAAGTGAGCTGCAGTACGACTAAGCAACACAATGTGTACATATTACACTTCCCTAACATATTTGTGCTCTGTACAGACACCTTGCATGACTCTCTTCTTGCAACATGCTGGAAGTAACTGCAAAACGTACTTACACAGATGACAACTAGCATGTAGGGCCAAGCGGTGACCCCAGATCTCTGAGTCATATCATCTGAAATGCCATTATAGGAGTTAGCATGAATACAGGCACTAACACTGTCATGCTCCTACTGACACTGGACCAAAGACTGTTACTTTTGCTCAAGGCCAGATCATGCCTACCAACTGTAACCGGCGGAGCCCATTGACTGTTACACTATGCAATGGATGCCGGACATAATTCTCATGCCACCATCCATGTCCTGACAAGGTGTATGACAATATTAAGCTAGCAGGCCAAGCTAGAAACTGTGTACATCATGTACAGAGTGTTATGTCAGCTGGTAGACAGGCAAGTGTCTGACATTCATACTCTGGGAGCATAGCATTGGGAGACCTATGCTGCAATGACACCTGTCACCAGTGGAGTTCACCATCCTCCATTATTGGCATACCCTTTCTAGACATTCTCTCTCTGCAGGCACAGCCACTGTTAGTGAACTCTGACTGAGTACATTAGCAGGTAATTGCATAATAGGAGCTGTCTCTGAATCACACACAGAGCCAGCAGTTATACAGGCTGGCCTTAGACACAGTCAGTTGTTGTCTGAGCCACTGACAAAGGACAAATGCCAATGACTGCACAATACTATCCTGTGGGAAATCATCCACCTCTGCAAGATATTGTAGTGTCTGCACACAACACATAATTGAGCCATTACACATGGAGTTATGGACACAGAGAGTAATGTAACCTTTGACTTTCCCTGGTTGGAAAGATGTGGGGATGCATTCATGGTTGAACAACCTATGCTGACAGGTTTGGAATGTAAATCCAAGCCTGTCACTGCTATACTGAATATGGCAGTCATCACACCTATCATTGTGTGCAGTGGCACCCTTGCCATGTCACTACACGGGCATATCGTACAACTGTAGCAGCCACACAGTTTCCATGGTACACCAATACACAGTTTAGATAACATGTCTTATGGAGTCCATGTCATGACCGTACATGTGTAGTCTCTCTCCAAAATGCTTTGAAGGAGATGTGTATGGTTCCATACAAAGAGATGTCAGATCCCACTGTGTACCTCCTGTGTATCCATGACAGGACTAACACATGTCTCACCTGCTCTGCATGCCTACACTACACTCTACATGAAACAGGCCCTCCTTCATGTGAAGCACACATCTGCTATGATGCACATCATGTGCAGGTTACACAATGGGATGCAGAACTTGACAATCATAATTGGTGTCTGGTAACTGTCTGTGATGAACACAGGATATTTGTAGATGGGTAATCTCCATCACCACAGCTTGTAGATGTGTTAGTTCACAAAACCCTGATGACTTATCAAGAGCAGCAGACTTTTTCACAGATTAGGGATGCATGAGTACACTGAATGCCGTCATTTTCCTTGTTAGCCTGTTATACACATATGAATCTATGGATCCATGCACTTGTAGTGCTGTACCTTGCTGAAGACATATTTCTGCTGTTCTGACATGCCACCTTTTGCTGCTTTATTGCCATTGTGTATCCATAGATTATCCCAACAGCCTCATGAAACAGAAACATAAACAGGTCTGTGAAACACCTCTCATTGTGTAACTAAACAGCCATTATAACTTCATACAACATAAGGTACACAAACGTATGTGGCATACTCAGGACAAATACCAGCATACAGTATCTGTCAGTAACCACTACAAGTGGCATGGCAAAACAACACTGCATTACACAAGTACATGTTAACTAATATAGTCACCCTGTGCCTCAGACACATAGCTTCATTTCCCTGCATCAAGGGCAAGGATCACAGAGATGTGACACAGGTATCATCACTTGCATATTGTGTTATGTGGGGGTGCAGGAGGCCAAGGCTGACCAAAATGGTTGACAGCATGTGTGTGAGTCAGGAAGGGAAGGAGGTAAGCTGGACCATGGAAAGGTGCCGTGTGTGTCTGTAGGTGACCTGCATTTGACAATGGTGTGTGAGTGTGTGTGTGTGTGTGTGTGTGTGTGTGTGTGTACACAGTCAATCTCAGTGCTAGTCCTACACAATGGCTCTGCCAGGAGTTGCACTGCCACCTCTATGCCCAAAGTCAGAAGTGGTGCTAGTACCTGACAGTGACTGCTGTCTGTTAGGACTGGGTCCACCATGGGTCCGACCAAAACCACGAGCTCATGGCCTGCCACATCATGATGTGGACAGCACACTCCCCTCTGTAGCATTGGATGTACTGCCATTATGGGAGCGTGATTGTGCATGGCCATGTGGACTCTCAGCAGATGGGGTTGCTGACCTATGTCTACGAATCTGACACTCAACTCCAACCACACGTTCCAGCACAGACAATGTGCTGTCCAAGACGGATACTGTCTCAGCCAACCTTCTGTCCACTGCATCAGTGAACCAATCCAAGATGTCCCCAATGCAGTGGAGGGAGTCACGGATGTCAGTCTGTGCTGCATCCATAATCCTAAGCATATGTCTGGTGTTCCATTCAGAATGTGCCTGTGCCTCCATGATGGCCTGAAGCATGCGCCGAGTGACCTGTGATGTGATACCTGCAACCCCTGTCAATCTGCCTGTGTGGGCCATCACCAGCTTTCTGGCTATGGCCACTGTCTACACTCACTGGAGCCATAGTTGCCACACTTTCCTGTTCAATATCTGTAGCCTCCTGGGACTGGGTATGTGTGGGCATACTGACAGTGTGTGATGACAATGGGGCAGAAGCAGAAGAGGGATATTAACCTCTGGGATAGATTCAGCCCCTGACACCCCCACCTGTGCCTCACTGTTGCCACCATCATCAGTGTCTGAAGAGACACTGACGTCAGGTTGTGTAAGGGACAGACACCAACCACCATGGTCATCTGTGATAAGAAAGAAAAAAGCAGTACATTAATGCCTGCACTATTATAAATGAAAAATCCATGATGATTCATAATAACAAAGACCCACAACTGGATTAGTGGTCAAACATTTTTATTCTTCGCTTTTGTCTACAAAAGACTTCCTCAGACCAAAATACACATTCAACTCAAGACATTTATAACAATCACTTCAAGTATATCAATTAAAACTTACCAGCAAAATTAACCTTTTAAGTAATCAATATGAAACTATAATTGAGAAAACAACACATAAAGCCCCAGTACAGCTATCTTAAAAAAATATATTGAAATTCACGTTTCACTGCCTAATTTATTTAACTTCAACCTTTTGTTTTTTAAAAAGTATTTTAGATTAATTGACTCATTTAAACCAGGAGGCTTATCTGTTCTTAACTGTAACTGCCAAAGTGTTTCATTTTGTTCAGCTACAATCCTGTGATTACCCCCTCTAACATACTTAGGTACCTGTTCCAGAATGAAAAATAAAAACATTCTAATCTATTTACACAGTAAATTATGTTTAAATAGAGCATTATTCTGGCCCTTAACTTTAATAGAATATGAATGTTTGTGACAAACCAAAATGCTGCCAGCCCAGCTAGCTGGAATTTTGTAAATAATCATATGTCACTTGAAAATATTAATATGGTTTATATAGAAATGTGACACTGCCAGCCCAGCTATCTGGAATTTTGTAAATAATCATATGTCATTTGTGAATATTAATATGATCCATAGGTTTGTCTTACAAATGTAAGAGAACTGTATGCAATGTGAATATTAAACTACTGGTGCAGAAGTTTGTGTTGAACTGTATGTTATGTACTGAGCTTCAAGAATGTAACCACAGTGTACACTGCTGGAAAAGAGCAGAAATGAGTATAAACTATATACCTGTGCAGAGGTGTGTTTTAATGGTAGAAGCTGGAAAAAACAGAGTTAACTTGCAAAATGTCAAGAAAATAACTTGAAATTGTTTACAACTGTGCTATAAATGTTAGTTAATGCAAAAAGACAGGATGTCTAGAGCTAAAGAGTTTTCTATTGTCTTGATACAGAAATAATTACTAGTTTTAAAATGTAAAAGTGATTAACTGTTTTATGACTTCCAGTTCTAGGCAGACTTCTGAGAGATAAGTATTTTTCACAGAGAAATGTTAAATTCTATTGGTATCTGTTTAGCCTGGGGACTGAAGGCAGATGACCAAGAGTGTTGTCATCCCTAGCTGACCCAGCAGTAATTTTTATTATTCATTTAAAAACTATCTCTCAGAGAAAATCTGGGCATTTTGTATCTTGTGTTGGATCTGAAAACATCCATTCAGCACTTCTCATCTGCATTTGCCTTGCTCTGTAAGTAAGTTATTTAGAACATAGTTTATTTTAGAGATCATTAGGAATATAATGAAGATTAGTTTAGATGTTTTCTGCATTTATTTGAGACTGTCCTGTAATGTTGTTTTAAAATATTTCCTGTGATTCTAAACTCTGTTGTCACTGTGTTGAGTTACTGAGTATTGTCTTGTGATTTTATTATTTAATATAAAATATATTTAAACCTTTTAATTGTAGCTGGTTTGTTTAGCAATATTTGAGCTCTTAGATTACTTGCATATGTATTTGGTGACATTGTATGGGCCACTCCAATAGCCTTAGTCTTGGTCACACTTACCATTTAGATAATAGTAACATTACACAGTAGGATTGAACACCCTTTGGTAAGAGCCTTATAGTAGCTGATAAGTTAGTGTGGCTGGTAGCAGCTGGTACTATCTTATAGCCTGGGCAGAAGGGGGCATAGCTAGTAAACCTGTGCCAGCCTTTCCCAGGTGTGTGTGTGTGTATGTGTGTGTGTGTGTGTGTGTGTGTGTGTGTGTGTGTGTGTGTGTGTGTGTGTGTGTGTGTGTGTTTGTATATCAATCAAATCTCAAAGTGTGTGTGTGTGTGTGTGTGTGTGTGTGTGTGTGTGTGTGTGTGTGTGTGTGTGTGTGTGTGTGTGAGCTACTTGGGCAGGGACAAGAAGCACTGGTGGGACAGAGAGGTTGATGGATGTCTTAGCTTGGCCACCCAGCTGAGATCTTAACCCTATAGCTATGCCAGTGGGGAGTCTTATTGGGGATCTGGAGAAAGAGGGAGAAACCAGCCTCAGACTGTGATCGCTGTGTACTCTTCAGGGAAATTGTACTGTACTGTGTGTGTATATACTTATCATCTTCCCAATGTGCATCCCTCACTGGTGCTAGTGGTGAGGATTGAGGGTCCTTGATTACTGGGCCAGTGCAGGGGCATCACAATGTTCCTTAACAAAACAGTGTCATGCTTATCAGGAGCAGGTTCACGGCCTTGGCCAATACCTAATGGACCTGTAAAAAGATGGAGAGGTAATGTCAGTACCACCGCATGTTGCGGCACAAGGTAATATGTCCATATATCTCACATTTACAGTAGATACTGTGTTACTTGTTGTATTGGTCACATTCTGAGTATGAGAGTAAAACTGAAGTTAAAACCTCCCACCTCCCACAGAACAAAGACCCAATACCCATGTAAAAGTATGTACAGCCTGACACATTTCTACAGTATTTGAATGCTGATCAAACTTGAACACTATTTAAGCAATGGTTTATTTGCAACTCATTGTTTTACACTTGAAAAAGCCTGGAATATCCAGGCGAAAGCGCTTGTGTTGTATTCGCTTTATCCAGTGGTCTGCTTTTAATAAACTGACATCGTATTTGGAGGCTTGAACAAGCATTTCTTACTTTTTTACTTCTTGCTGAGGTGCCTGGGATTTATTCGTTTTGCTGGCTTTGTTTGTGTACTTTATTTTATTTTGCTACAGATCCCCCACCACGCCCCAAGATTATCACTACACCTTTCTAAACATGCTGGAAAATATTAAGATAGAACCAAACACCCTAATACTGGGTGATTTTAACTACCCTGCCATTAACTGGGAAAACTACTCATGTACCAACACCTTTGCCCAACGGTTCTTGGAATTCATAATTTCCAACGCCCTGGATCAACTAATCCATAGTCCCACCAGGGGCTCCAATATCCTAGACCTGGTCATTACCAACATGGAAAATTGATGCTCCACACTTATGGTCACCCCCTTGTTAGTCAGGTCTGACCATAAGCTAATCACCCTTAACATCCACATCCCACCCCCAACCCCAGTAAGGAAACCTCCATAAAAAACTTCTCCAAAGTCAACTTCATGCTACTCAAGTCAGAAGTGACAAACTTCATGACAGCCATGCAGATGGGAACTGAAAGTTCAACTGCTGAATCCTACACTAAGGCACTGTATGAGCACATCCACTCATGCATGAATCGTGCCATCCCAAATAGAACCAAGATGCTCTCATCCAAAAAAAAGGAAGCCAATCTGGTGGTCCCCTGCCATAAACAAACTTTACAACAAAGGGAAGAAACTGTTGCAGAAAAGAGGAAAATCCCAGGATGCAAAAAACTCCCTTACCAGCCACAGTAAGAAACTGAGATCCCTCATAAAATCCTCCAAAGCTAGTTACAAAAATAAAATTGTCAAAGATTCCAAAGACAACCACAAGGCATTCTATAACTATGTCAAGAATCTAAATGGCAATGCTCAGATCTGCTCTGAGCTAAAACAGAATAGCATTAAATATACTGATCCCAAGGATATTGCCAATATCCTGGCAGATCGATTCAGTGCCAACTTCACCCCCCCCCCTCACCCCCTAAATGGCCCATCTCAATACTGGAAGATTGCCAAATTCTGGTAATAACGGCCACACAGGTAAAAATGCACTCTCCAAAGCTAAGAATACAGCATCCATGGGACCAGATGACATCCTGGGCTGTGTACTACATAAACTACAATATGAACTGGCACCTCACCTAAGTGTCATGTTTAATCATAGCCTCACCTCAGGTTTTGTACCCACTGAGTGGCGCAGAGCTACAGTTATCCCACTCCGCAAGGGGGGATCCACCTTGGATCCCGGAAACTACTGTCCCATCAGTCTGACAAACCTTATCTGCAAGGCCATGGAGCGTTTTATCATGGAAATTATAAACAAAGACAATGGCAACCTTCAAACACTGGACCCCACCCAGTTTGGGTTCGTGAAGGGCCGATCTTGTCTCCTGAACCTGATTGACTTCTTTGAATCAGTCTCCAGAGCCATGGACAAGGGTAAGGTGGTTCACACAGCCTATCTAGACCTTGCCAAGGCCTTTGACACCATCCCCCACTCTGGAATCATAGATAAAAACTTACTAAGCTGGGCATTAATCCCTACGTCACCCAATGGGTTGCTAACTGGCTTACTGATAGAACCCACACTGTAAAAGTAGCCGACTCCAAATCCAGCTCCAGACAAGTGACAAGTGGAGTACCTCAGGGTTCAGTCCTGGGATCACTCTTGTTTGGCATCTACTTCTCTGAAGTACAGGCCAACACTAAGGAACTCTGGCTAACAAAGTTTACAGATGACTGCAAACTGGGAGCCATTATTGAATCCCCAAATGATGTGGATACTTTACAAAAGGGCCTTACCGAAACAGATGCTTGGTGCCAGAGCCATGGGCTTAATCTCAATGCCAAGAAATGTATAGTTATCCCCTTTGGGAAAAAACATGTACCCATGAATTACCATATAGGTGGCAGTACAATAAATACCAAAAGTGTGATAAGAGACTTAGGGACACAGGTGGACAGTGATCTCACTTTCGATAACCACATCACCACAACAGTCAGGAAATCCTTCTATGTGGCACACCTCATCACTAAGGGCTTTTCATCCAGAAAAAAGGAGGTCATTGTCCCACTGTACTCATCCCTCATTAGACCCATTATAGAATACAATGCCCTGTTTGGTATGTACCTCTCAAGACATCTGCAACAACTGGAAAGGTCACAGAAATACTTCACTAAAAGAATCACAAGCCTAAAGCAGATGCCCTACGCTGACCACCTTAAAAAACTCCAGCTATACTCTGTTGCATATCGTCTACTCAGAGGTGATCTCTGCTTAACATACAAGGCCATGTCAAATTCAGAGCTGTTGGACATGCTACACTTAAAGAAATCCCAATCCCTCAGAGCCACATGCTCCAGGGATCTAAACCTTGTCATCACAATAAACAAAACATGCTGGAGGGATAGGTTCCTGACCCAGAGACTCCCCAGACTCTGGAATAGACTGCCCATACATGTCACACAGAGTGCCTCTTTGGCTCTCTTCAAAAGGAACCTTGACGATTGGATGGGAGAAAGGAAATTCAGCCCGGGGATCATGTCAGTCGCCCTGCTAGACAGGGGTCCAGGGAAGTAAATAGTGTGGGAAGAAATAGCCAGGGAATTGTTATGGCCAGGCTTGTATAGGCCCTAGGGTTGACAGCCTAGTACCAACCTATGAACCTATGAACCTATAATAACCAAACCATTGTTAGTATTAACAAAATGGAGCATCATATTTATTAATCCAAATACATATTAATGTGTATTATGCGTAATACAACACTAAGTAACATAACAATCAGTATGTTAGCATACCAGTAAGAATTAAACCATAAGGCCAACAAAACAGTTAGTTTAACAAAACATGTTAATATTGAATCATAATGCAACATAACAATAATGAATCACATTTTACCAAAATTTAGTTAAACAAAATATGTCAATATTAAATCATAATAATAACAATAATAAATAAATGAAGATAAGGGGTGGGGAGAGAGAGAAAAGCATTCCATTACTGACACTGCAGATTATATCCCTGAAAACACTGATAATAAATACTCTACATGTATGTAGTGTCAGTTTTCAGTACAGTGACTGCAGTTTTCCTATACCTGCTGTAGCACATACTTACCTCTCATGCTGTTAGCATGGGCCAGTATGGGCTAAGCATAACAAATGCAGTTACACAGCTACACAGAATAGATTCACGTAATGTGGACTTATATAACTACCAAGGTGTACTTTAAGTGGATTTGGTAATACATTGCATTCCAGGTAATCATTTTTCTGGTAGTCCTGTGGCAGACAGATTAGGCAGTTTTAATTACATTATTGAAATTGTGACACTTGAGAGGCATGTTTGTGTACAGCACATAAACTAGGCAGCAGTCATGCCTTAGATGACAGGCATGGGAATAAAACCCAATAGCTGTGACTGTAGTGGACATATGCAAATAATGCAACAATTGACTGCAGCAACTTAGTACAGACATGCATGGAATACAACTGTACTGCATACATTAAAACAGATATATTTAGGAATCAACAATGCTGCTTAACACTTTATTGGTATTACTGTTAAATTTCTGTGATGCCCACAGACAACCCCCCCATAGAGTGTGCTACTTCAGACATATACCTTTATTACTTGGAGTAGGTGGAACAGAGAGATTTATTTAGGATTCAGCAATGCTTCTTAGCACTTTATTGGTATTGCTGTTAAATTTCCGTGAAGTCCACACAAAATATCTGCCCATAGAGTGGGCTACCTCACCTGTATACCTTTTGTTCCTGGTGTGGGAGAAAATGAGAGCATTGTGTGACTGATAATGGCCTGGAGACAACCTTGAACCATACTATGAGTTGAGCAATATATGTTACAAGACATTAGTTTTGCATTCTAGAATTACTACAATGTTATAATTGACTGCAGTGACAGTAGAATCCATATGCATGGAATACAGATACTGCGTATATTAAAACAGATTTATTTAGGAATCAACAATGCTGATCAACACTTTATTGGTATTACAGTTAAATCTCTGTGATGTCTACAGACAACCCCCCCAATAGAGTGCACTACTTCAGTCATATATCTTTATTACATGGAGTAGAAGGAACAGAGAGAATTATGTGACTGATACTGGATCTGAGACAGCCTTGGACCATACTAGGAGTTGATTAATACAGTTTGCAGGCCATTAGTTTTGCATTCTGCAGCTGTTACAATGTTACACTTGACTGCAGCAATTTTACCATAGACAAGCAGTGCATACAGCTCTACTGCAATAGTTGTGACAACATAATCCTGCTGTACACCATTTTGCTTACTGATATTGGTATTATTTATTATTTATTGCAATACAGTTATTGTTCATTTATTGCACTACAGTTCTACTTGCCCATTTATTGCACTACAGCTTTTATTGTGTAAACTTTATTGAAGTAAATGCTTTACTCTTTTTGCTTATCACACTACAGTTATCATAATAAATCTATACTTACCACACTCGTGGTGCAACCTGGTTAGGCACCCGGCATGAGACTCAACATTGCAAGCCCTCTCAGCTGCAGCTGTTGGGAGAGAAGCACACCATTATGCATACCGGTTTTGCAGAAATTCATCTTGCATTTTGGTAAAACAGTGGAAAACATGCTTACGTATTTGTGGTGCATTCCCAGCTCTTGCCTCTTGAACCCAGGTTTTCAAGGTTCCCCTCTTTCTCTTCGGGTCATCATAATGGTGGTGACACTGCTCATCTGTGTAGGGATAACAGTATCACTGGTAAGTTCCCTGGCCAATCACTTCCAGGCCTCCACCTTACATTCCAAGCCCTGGAAACCACCCTGCATCAGCCTGGGTTCATGATTATTTACTAGAAGCTCAACAAAGACCCTCAACTCCTGAACACCTCATCTCTGTGCCTGAAAGCTTGCACCTTCAAGAGCACCACCTATCATATCAACAGATAATTAGACTCCAAGGAATGGTGCAAAATTCCCACCTATTGCACATAGTATAGGCTGTTTTTCCACCCTTACATGTCATTGAGCAACATTCAAAAAAGGACCACACTGCTTAGCATTGCGCAAACCAGCTATGCAGAGCTGAGCAGCATGAAAAGTCACACAACTGTAGTAACCATTAACATGTTTAAGCAGTGCTTATCACCGTGCAGCACTGCCTTAACAAATTTTTGTATTAAATTAAAGAAAAACAGTAAATTAAATTACAGACATGTTATGACTGCTAGGGACTCAAACCCAGGACCTACTGCACATTGGGCTGTAACTCTATCCATTTAGCTACTTGGATATTATGAAAGCTAGTATACCCTCACATATACTACTAGGCTGCCTGTTACCATTGCTGACCACCATGCTGTGGTGCACAAACATGGTTAAACAGACCTAGAATTAAATAATTAATTACATTCAGGTTCCATTTTTAGATGTCTGGCAGGTGTTGGTTATTTATGTATAAGCGCCGCTTGGCTCTGTTGAGCTCTGTGCCACACCACACAAATGGCAATTAAAATAAAATAAAATAAAAAAAATGTAATTATGATGATTAATTACATCCTGCTTCTATTTTTAGATATGTAGCAGGTGTCAGCTATCTATATGTGAGCACAGCTTGGAAGCAATGCACTCCGCGCTGATCCACACAAACATACAGAGAAAAAAAAAACATACAAATAAAATATTAGACATTTAAATGAATTCACAGCATTTTACAAGTAGTGGGGAGCATTACAGGGAGCCTCACCCTGTACATAGCATCTGACCAGGCATCCACAACCACGGGTAGCCTCTATACTTCTCCCAACATGGATTTAATATCCCTGTTCCTATGCTATCCCTTGGCAGTGCACCATCATTAATATGCATGGTACACTGCTGAGGAGGAACTGTAGCCGTGTACATGGATACATTCTGTATAGGCTCTACCCAGTGCCTACATGGATTTTATTAAATCCTGGAGGTAGTTTTATCTTTAAATTTTAATATTAATTTATTGCATTCTTCAGAGAAGTCATTATTAATTTTTGAGGAGTAGTTCTAATAGGGATTGTCTAAATATGTGAAATATAATGTAAGAATTTTATACATTTGTGACAAATATGATTTATTTTACATTGCATTATTAGTTATTAATAATTCTAATAATTTATTTTTGGGACTGATTTCTTATCTAGGCTAAATATCTTATTTACCTCTGTGTTCACAAAGTCTCTAACTATTTGTAAAATTAACCAATTGTCAGAATCTTGATTGCATTTGGACCTTAAATTTTCAACAGTATATCTATATCTATAGGTATCTCTCTCCTTCTCTCTCTGTATATATATATATATATATATATATATATATATATATATATATATATATATATATATATATATATATATATCCAGAGAGAGAGAGAGACTCACTTTATAATCTCTAAATACTGAAATATCAAATTTCAGTATATCGAGACCATAAAGTCGAATCTGCAGAATAGAAAAAGTGCATAACAGTGAATCTGGATATGTCAAATTCGCGGTTATGGTTTAACGGTATGTGACGTGGAGTGTATGTGTGGATAGTGTGCTGTTTCATGTGTGAATTTAGGTGAAATATAAGGTAAGTGACAAGTTTGTAAGGGTTTTGGGTAAGTGTTTGAGTGTATGTGAGTGTGTTTGGAAGTTTTATGTGTGGGTTAGGGTATGCAGGTAAAAGTATGAGTGTTTAACTGTTGACTGTGGTGGTGTTTGTATGCATGTGATGTGTGTGTGCAAGAGACTGTAGAATGTCTGGTTGTGAGTTTGCTTTCTTTTACTGTTTGGTGCGATCTAGGAGTTAGAATATATAAGTAGCGGGGGTGTGGGGGGCTGTGGATCCAGAGGGGCTTGCCCCCATGCTTATTTGTAGTGCAGGTTTGTACATGTGTGTTCTCATGTCTGTGTGTGTATTTTTTTTTTGTAGTTTGGGTGTTGTGGTGTATGTGTGCTGTATGGTGTACTTTCGTGATTTTAAGTTTCGTGGTTTTGGGCTGTCGGTATTTTGAGGATTCGACTTTATGCTCTCGATATACTGAAATTTGATATTTCAGTATTTCGAGATTATAAAGTGAATCCACATATATATATATATATATATATATATATATATATATATATGCACTTATTCGAAAGTGCACTTTCGCGAACTTTGCTTCTATGAACGTATCGCACCACAGTGGAGGACAGTAGGAAAATGTGCTATGTCCTCCACTGTGGTGCGGCAGTCATGGACCTTAGGGTTAGGGCACGGGTCATGGTAAGGGGATAGCTCTTCTAGCTATCCCCTTACCATGACCTGCGCCCTAACCCTAAGGTCAGATCGCACCACAGTGGAGGACAGGCTATCCTCCACTGTGGTGCGGTAGTCACGGACCTTAGGGTTAGGACGCGGGTCATGGTAAGGGGATAGCCCTACTAGCTATCCCTTACCATGGCCCGCGCCATAACCGTAAGATCCGTGACTACTGCAGTAAATGGCAGTACGTAGGCTGTTCGCTGAAGCAGGTTTCTTGAAAGTGCACTTTCGATTAAGTGCACTTTCGAGTAACCCAGGGCCTACTTTGTGAGTTTGAAGTAGACCTATATATATATATATATATATATATATATATATATATATATATATATTTATATATATACATATATATATATATATATATATATATATATACATATATATATATATATATATATATATATATATATATATATATATATATATATATATATCAGTACCATTTAAGAATTGATGCCAATATAATAAATTACATTGTTTTAACACTAGCATTTTGTTGAAGTGATGAGTCTCTAAGCAGTCATTTGCATATGCAATTGGAAACATAGAAAATACTAAGTCTTTAATACAATGGTTTGAATATGTGAACTTCTAGAAAGAGGAAATTATGTTATTTAAGTAGGGAATTTGAGAAGAGGGTGTAATACTATTTATGCAAATTATTTAATAACCAGATAAAACTATTAGGTACTATTTGTTTATGACTGTCTGTGATATATTTATTATTTTATAATAATATTTATTGATGTATTTGCTTCCATTTTGAATCATATTGTGATTTTAATCCACAACAGTATAACTTTTACAATTGTTGAAGCAGCATCCAATTGAATATCAGGGAATCTTATTCCACAATTTTCCCAACCTTTTCTGTGCCAATCAAATGAAACTGTATGGGGGAATTTAATAAAGCCTACATGGTCTTATTTCCCATATAGGCATTGTGCCACAGTGCTTTTATGAAAGTAAGCATATTTGCAATCCAGTAAGCACTGTTGGGCAGAGAGCATGTACGCGCGAACATGGGAATTCTGTGGCATGAAAATCACCTCATGCAAATGAGGCAGTCAGAGCAATCCAGCAAGCAAATACGCAGCCCTGAAGACCCCGTGTCAGTGTCCATAGTGTACATGGAAAAATTCCATGTACAGGACTGTAAAAAGACCAATGGAGCTGTAAGATGTAGTTAGATGGACAAAAATGGTATAGCACACACATATATGAGTAAAACTACCCTCTGTGTGTCTCAAAAGTTATAGTAAACATATTAAAATATTTTTTTTTAATAATTGGGCATGTTTGTGCAGCATGTCGCAGTGTGCAAACATGCCATATATAAAAAAATGTGGAAAAGTCAAAATTAATATTATGAGACAGAAATGTATTACAGGAGCCTATGTGCAGTATTTAGAAATATGTATTTGTGTTGTTGCTAACGTGGTAGTGCATGGAAGCATGTAGTATCCAGGTTGTGAGCAGAGATCCCTATGCAAATGAGGTAGAGTTACTGAATAGCATAATGGGGTAATCATGTCCATAGATCCCCTCCGAGTAGGCAGAGAACTGTGTTGTGCCCACAGAGGAGGTAGCTGACTTCAGGAGAGGGTGTGTCCACTAACATTTGAGCTAATTGGAGCACAGCTGTGCATGCCTGCACTGTGTGCCACCATGCTAAGCTTGCAAATCTGAGGGGGATGTACACTGACTGCTAAGCTTTGTTTACCTGTGAGGCGCATGTTTCCACATGTTTTGTGTATAGCATGCCGTTGTGCTGAGCATGCAAGTCTGAGGGGTGTGTCCACTAACTGCTAAGGGTTGCTTACCTACGAGGTGCATGCTTCCACCTGTTTGCTCAGTGTACCACTGTTGCTGAGAGTATCTGAAAGGCCATTGATGTATTAACTACATTAAATGAAGTTAATCATATACTTGGCAGGTGCAATGCATAATAGGTAGCCAATCATGCAGGCAGCACATACAGTAGAGCACTATAAAGTATGCATACACCCTACAATCTGATTTTTCCTGCATACTCTGCACCACTGGCATACAGAGTTGGGAATTTTAACTGATGAAATGCTACAGGCTGCTGCAGGTCTGCTACATCTGTATGTGCTAGATGCTGAAGCCAGTGCTGCTGCTGCTGCTGACAATAGGCCTAGACAGAGAAGGAGAAAAGTGTTCAGGCCCAGGGCAATTTTCCAGGAGCTACATGAGCTGGAGATTGTAGAGCATTACAGGGTGGACAGGGGCATACTACAAGAACTCACTGAGCTCTTCTGCCCTCAACCCAGACCCAGAGCCAACAGAGGGGAACCCATCCCCAGTGGAAGCAAAGGTATGTGTAGCTCTGAGGATAATAGCCATAGGTACCTTTCAAAGACCAACTGGGGACATGATGAGGCACTCACAGGCATCATCATCCAGGGTATTTCACCATTTCCTGGATGTCACATGCCAGTGAGCAAATTTATTTTTCCCCTCATCCCTGAGGTAGGAGCCAGCACTATGCAGCACTTATACTGTGTAGCACACTACCCTGAGGTACTGGATGCCATAGATTGCATTCATGTACACATCAAGGCACCACTCAGTGAGGAGGGCAGAATCTATATCAACCGCAAAGGGTACCACTCTATCAACTGCCAGGTTGTGTGCAATGCCCTGGGCATTATCATGAAAGTGTGTGCTGGCAACCCTGGCCACTGTCATGACTCCCATATCTGGCACACATAACAACTGTACCAGATATTTGCTAGTTGGGACATCCCACATGGCCATTTACTGGGGGATGCTGGTTATGCACTGGAACTGTTGATGATGGCATCCATCAGAAATGCACAGACACCCATGCAAGAATGCCATAATGAGGCACATGCACAAACTAGGAACATCATAGAGTGTGTTGGGTTGCTGAAGTCATGGTCCAGTGCCTAGATAAATCTGGTGGAGCCTGCAGTACTCTCCAGGCACCTGTGCACATATGTTCACAGTATGTGCCATGCTGCACAATATGATCCTGTGGAAACAGCTGCAGTAGGATCAGCAAGGGGAAGGGATACACAGCCCACCTCCAGTGCCTAGGTCACCACAGCCACACTCACAGGAGGACTCAGAGGAGGAGCCCCCTGATGATGTCCCTGTAGGCAGATATAGGCATGCCCAGTACACTCTGGCATTGGCTAAGAGACAATGCATAGCACAATCGCTTACAGCCCAGCTCTAGGGACCAACATCTTTCTCCTACTCACAGACATATATGAAAATAGCTGATGCCAGGCAACCCACACAACCTATACTTAGCCTTGTGTTGGCTGTGTACTGTTTGCATCACACAGAGTTACTGAACTACAGTTCTGGTAACTGCTGCATTCACAAGTTAACTCTCTTACCTACACACCAGTTATAAGGACTACTATAATAAGGTATTGTATGTATGGATCTGCTGCTGTTATGCAAATAAATATAGTGGGCTATCTGGTCAAATTTAACATCCACATGGGACTGTGGATACCCAGTCTAGTAGTATGTGTTCCTTAATACTCACTAGGCCTCATGGTTGGAATATTCATGACATCAGACAAGGGAGATGTGAAACAGTGGGCACACATGATATTTGGACTACTGTCTACCCAAGCTGATAATGTGCTGTTGTTCCCCCACACCCAACACAGCAGGGTACCCATATAACCACATTAACAGAAAATCAACTTTGGCATATCAGTGGACCAAGCAATCTCAGGGCTGTAACATTGATATCGCTCACACATTGTATGTCTCTCTTCTCACAGGATAACAATGTGCATATGCATGCTGTTGATTGTGTGATTAATGACTCCTCTCTGTTTAGTGACCTGTGTGGCTTAGTGGACTAGGGAAGCTAGCATCGGTGATAGTGTTGATGTTCCAATCTGGAATTACTCACAACTTTTGCATGTGAGGTAGTGCTGTGTTGGTGTTGCACAGAATGTCAAACCTCCCAACCTTTTAGTGCAAGAAATCTGGAAAAATCCAGAAAGAGTGGGGGACAAAGGGCCAAATGTAGGGACAGATTTTAAAGATTTGTCACATAAGCCTAGACATTTGGTAGAATTAAAGATGTTGCATCATTACATATATTCTGAAGGATATAATGTCTGAAACACAAATGTTTGTTTGTAGTTAGTAGAATGTATTGACATCAACATTCAATAAATCATCAAAAGACCACAAATGTATGAGGAAAAAGTCAAAACTATGAGGCAAAACTCTGGATATTCTGTGAAAATCAGGAGAGTTTTGAGTTATGCAGATTGTCAGTCTGTTGGTAGTGTAAAATTACCAACCTCAGTCACATATTTAGTACAGCAGACAGCTGGGGAATGCCATGGACATTTTGATTAAAGCTCAGTACTGCAGAAACAGGGGTGGTTGTTAATGTCTGCAACATACAAAATCCCAAACTGGAGTACAGGAAAGTGTGGCCTGGAGTCACATTCTAAGTATTGACAGACACACTGGGCATGCCCATACACGTAGTAAAAATGAGCGCAATCCAGTTGCCCCTTCATTGAAATGATGTGTACATATCCATCTGTCAGTTTCTCTTTTTCAAATGCGAAGTGTATCTATCGCTATGTGGTGCCAGATATATACTGAAATATATATATATATATATATATATATATATATATATATATATGATACATAGACTTCCTCCATATATCTACACACATATATGGATCATACACACACAGCTGCATTTATATATACATTCTTGTTATATACAGAAATACAGTATGTGTGTGGATGTCTGCATTGTCTGACATACCCTAATAATGGTAAGTAAATCTGCACTATCACACAGCCATCCAAACTAAGGGCACACCAGTACATAATCCACTTACCTACAGACCTCTATGCCTGCTGGATATCACCACATAGACAGACACAGGTGAGCAGATGATGTAATGTATAATGATGTCAACGCACATATGGACAGGGCACATTGTCCCTGCCCACAGTTTTTCCAATCTATCTGCAAGCAGCCACATATGGCCATACTGGTAACTCTACACACATAGCTAGGATAACAACAGTTGCCTCATTGATAGGAGACTAGATGCAGATAACAGTGCAAACCAATATCACTCTGCAGGCCACAGATGCTGTTCAACACTAAGCCTAGTTTGGGTGATGCACAACTACAGTGCCTGCAATCATATGTACAAAAGACTTAACAAGTGGCATGTCTGTTAAGTACTGTAATCTCTAGTGTATAATCATAGATAGGTGTTCTAATCTCACTCCACCTCACTGTGTGTGTGTGTGTGTGTGTGTGTGTGTGTGTGTGTGTGTGTGTGTGTGTGTGTGTGTGTATGATATATATATATATATATATATATAGATCTAGGATGTTTGCTTGACTGAGCAAACTACCGAAATCCAAATGGCCGGGCATACTTACGGAAAAGTGCTTTTCACCGAAGAAGCACTTTTGCATAAGTATGACTGTTGGCGAGGCTGTACTACAGTGCGGGTAAGGGAAATTTCCCTTTTTCCCACTGTAGTGCGGTCTCGGAGGGAGAATATTAAAGTAGGGGGGTGTGGGGGTACAGCCCCCTACATGGAGTTGCAGGGGGGCAAAGCCCCCCTGCTAAAATGTAGATGTAGTGTTTTATTTTTTTTAACACGCTTTAACGAAAGCGCTTTTTCGATAAAAGCACTTTCGTTAAAGTGTGTTCATTTTTTATGGATTCGGATGTTTGCTCAGTCGAGCAAACATCCTAGATCCATATATATATATATATATATATATATATATATATATATATATATATATACACACACACCTACAAACAAACAACAGACAGTCCTCATGGGCTATCCACATGCAATGATTATGCACTTTTTGGGCCCATAACTTGCTGCTGGCATCCAAATCACTCTCTTCTACAAGGCTTGATGATGTCAGCAACCTTAAGACTACTAACTGAGACTGTACTGTCAGATGTGAGCCATGGCAGAAGCGATAAGTACTGTGATATCTAGTGTATAAGCCTTGATAAGTAGGGTTCTGATCTCACTTGGCCTCACTTAGTGTATGCTTAGAGCCATATGATATGCATAAGATAACTTTTGTAACTTAGACATAGGTAGGGTATTGCATTATTTTATTTGTAGCGGGTGATGTGGCCACCCAAATGACTGACCACAACAAGGCTTACTGATATCAACAAGCATTATATGTTCAACACTGATAGTACTAGCAGACATGAGGTGTGCTGCATGCATCGGGTACTATGATCTGTAGTGTGTATCAGTACATAGGTAAGTGTAATACTCTACATGCAGCCAACTTGCACTACGTGTGTGGCTAGGCATGTCCTGTAAGCAGTGAGTGGAAGTGGTGCTAGTCTGAATGTGGCCATGTTTGTATTTGAGGGTCTTACAGCATTGTTATGGAGCCATAGGACATGTGAATTTAATGAACATAATGGCCATACAGCCCTTGCAATCAGAGACATCTGAAGCCCGATGACTGTTACAGTATGTGATGGATGTTGGACAGCAGTCTTACCTCACCATCCTTGGCCTGACAAGGTTTATGTGTATATTAGGACAGCAGACCATGCTGGAAACTATACATCATGTTCAGACTGGTATGTCAGCTGGTGTATAGGCATGTGTCTGAGAGTCATACCCTGAGAACATAGCACTGGGAGACCTATGCTGCACTGATGCCACTCACCAGTGGGATTCCCCATCCACCATTAATGGCATGCCCCTTCTAAGTATTCCCTTCCTGCAGTCACAGCCACTGGCAGTGACCTCTGACTGTACAATAGCAGGTGGTTGCATACTGGGAGCTGTCACAGACTCCTAAACAGACCCAAGAGTTATCCAGGATAGTATGTGACACACTTAGTTGTTGTCTGAGCCACTGACACAGACAGCATGCCAACCACTGCATGATACTACCCTGTAGGATATCATCCACCACATCACAGTATTGTTGTGTCCTCACACTGCACACAGTTGAGCCATTACACATGAAGGTAGGGATACACTGTACTGTACCCTGTGACAGTCACTGTTCATTAGGATGTGGGGATACATTCACTGTTGTACCACCTATACCGACAGGTTTTGGATGTAAATGTCAAACTGTCACCACAATACTGAATGTGGCAGCCAGCACACCTATCATTGTGTGCAATGGCACCTTTGCTATGTCACCACACAGGCATATCATACAACTGTAGCAGCCCCACATGTGCCATGGTACTCCAATACACAGTGTAGATAACATGTCCTATAGAGTCTGTATCACGACTGTACAAATGTAGTCTGTGTCCTAAATGCTTTGATGAAGATGTGTATGTCCCCATACAGGGAGGTGTCAGATCCCACCATGTACCTTCCACACTGCCATGTCAGGAGTAACACGTCTCAAATGTTCTACCCACCTACAACATCAATGCAGTATACATGGTACATACTGGGGAGACTGCTAAGTAACACAGACAGTATACCCTATATGAAACACACCCCTCATGCATGTAAAGCACACATCTGCTGTGACACACATCATGTGCAGGTTACGCAATGGGATGCAGAACATAACAATCATAATTGATGTTGGCCAACTGTCAGAACCAGACACAGGATATCTGTAGATGGGTACACTCCATCAACAAAACCTGTAGATGTGTAAGTTCCAAAAACACAGGTGACACATATTAAGGGTAGCAGATTTTATAAAAAATTATGAATGAATGAGTACACTGTCGCTGTTGTCCTTGTTAGACCATCATACACATATGAACCTATAGAGCCATGTATGCATACTGCTGTACGTTGCTGAAGTCATATGTCTGCAGTGCTGCCATGCCATCCTGTGCCACTTTACTGCCACCATGTGTCCATAGGTTATCATGTCAGACTCATGGAACAGAAATATACACAGGTCTATGACATACCTATCATTGTGTAACAATACCGCAAGTACAACATCATACAACACAAGGTACACAAAAGTATGTGTACTCATGACACATGCCAGTATACAGTATATGTTGGTGACCACTGCATGTGGCATGGCAAAACAATACAAGTACATGTCAAGTACTATAGTCACCCTGTGCATCAGGCACATAGCTTCACTTCCCTGCATCGATGAAAGGATGATAGGGATGTGGCACGGGTATCATCACTTGCACAGGGTTTTGTGTGGGGGTGCAGGAGGCCTA
This sequence comes from Protopterus annectens, assembly GCF_019279795.1. Taxonomy (NCBI): domain Eukaryota; kingdom Metazoa; phylum Chordata; order Ceratodontiformes; family Protopteridae; genus Protopterus; species Protopterus annectens. Next base: position 130,426,658 of record NC_056750.1, read on the forward strand.
GGCTGGCCCAATTGGTTGACAGCATCTGCGTGAGTCAGGAAGGTGAGTGGTTTAGATGGACCATGGAGAGATGCTGTGTGTGTCTGTAGGTGACCTTCATGTGACAGTGATATGTGAGTGTGTGCACGTACACAGTCAAGCTCAGTTCTAGCTCTACACATATGTATGTTGGGCAGCTTTTGACTATACATGGTAGAGTTGACAGTTCATTGTCTCTGGACCCAAATGTGGGAACTGGCTCTGCCAGAAGTTGCACTGGGACCACCATGCCCAAGGTCAGACTCAGTGCTAGTACCTGATGATGACTGCTGTCTGCTGGGACCATGTCCCCCACTGGACCACACAGGAACATGAGTCCATGGACTGCCATGTTGTGGTGTGGACAGCACATTCCCCTCTGTAGCATTGGATGTACTACCACTATGGGAGCTTAACTGTGTATGGCCGTGTGGACTCTCAGCAGATGGTGTTGCTGACCTACATCCACAGGTCTGACTCCCTACTCCAACCACATCTTCCAGTATAGACAATGTGCAGTCCAAGACAGACACTGTCTCAGCCCACTGTCTTTCATTTGCATCAGTGAACTGATCCAGGGTGTCTCCAGTGCAGTGGAAGCAGTTACAGATGTCAGACTCTGCTGCATCTATAACCTTAAGCATACGTCTGATGTTCCATTCAGAAAATGCCTGTGCCTCCATGATGGACCAAAACATGCTCTGAGTGACCCGTTCCATTCAGAAAATGCCTGTGCCTCCATGATGGCCCAAAACATGCTCTGAGTGACCCGTGATGTAACACCTGCAATAGTTGGTGGATGGACAGCAGTCCTCTTATGAGCACCCCTGTCAATCCACCTGTGTGGGACCTCATCATCTTTCTGGCTATGGCCAGCGTCTACACTCACTGAAGCCATAGTTGCCACACTGTCCTGCTCAATGTCTCCACCCTTTGACTATCCAATATCTGTGGCTTCTGGGGACTAGGTATCTGTGGGTATACTGACTGTGTGCAGTGACAATGGGGCAGAAGAGGGATGTCAGCCTCTAGGACAGATTCAGCCCCCAACAACCCAACCTGTACCTCACTGTGGCCACCATCATAATCAGACTCCAAAGAGACACTGACATCAGGTTGTGTGGTGGAGAGATCCCAGCCCTCTCGGTCACCTGTGGGAACCAAACAAAAAGCAGTACATTACTACTTGCACTATTATGTATGAAAAATCCACAAAGACTCATAATAATGGGGATCCACAACTGCATTACCAGTTTCATATCTTCTCATCTCCACTTTTATGCACAACAGACTTCTTCACAACAAAATAAACATTCCACTCAAGCCCTTTATAACAAGCACTTTAGGTACATCAAGTGAAACTTGACCAGTGCAATTTACCTTTGACTTATGCAATATGATACTATACTTGATAAAACAATGCATAAAACCCAGTACACCTATCTTAACAAATATACTGAAATACACGTTTCAATGTCTAAGGTATGTACCATCAACCTTTCTGGTTTTAAAAGGCATGTTGGATTAATTGCCTCATGTAACCCAGGAGACTTATTCACTCCTAACTATAATTGCACAAGTGTTTCTGTTCATTCAGTTACAGTCCTGTGATTACCCTGTCTAGGAACCATAGGTAGATGTTCCAGACTGGAACATACAAACATTCTACTCTGGTTACATTCCCCATTAATTGTACATAAGCCATTATTCTGGCCCTTAACTTTAATAGCATATAACATAACAATACAGTATCAAGCTTACCAGGAGCAGGACCACAGCCTGGAACAACACCTGATGACCCTGTAAAAAGTTGAGGGTGAGGTAATTTCAGTACCACTGGATATTGCAGCACAACAAGGTAATACCTGCATATATCTGACATATACAGTAGCTACTGCATTACTTGATGTATTGGTGACATTCTGACTATGAATGTACAACTGAGCTTAAACCACTCCCCCAAAGCACTTAGAAATGGCATCCATGTAAAGATATGTACAGTCTGACAGAATGACTGCTACAGTATTACACTGGTGATCACAGTAAGCTTACCTGCATGCTCCTCTGCTGTGGACACTGTGGCAACCACCTCCACAATGTATGGTGTGATGGATATCTGGGAGCTGTCGTGTGTCCCAAGGTTGACCAGGAATTCCTCAGTGGCTGTGAGTGGCTGTTCTGCTGCAGGCCCTCCACTGATGGTGGCATAATCCTTGGCTACAGCAGCTGCCCTTCATCATGCAGCATTCACCATGTTTGTAGTATGGTGTTGAACCTGCTCATATATCCTGTCCTGGTGGCCATGGGCATTCACCTCCTAGACAAGGTCTGCCCACAATGCAGCCTACTGTTTCCTGTTATGCCTCCCGTGGATAGTAAGATGTGATGATGCTGCCTCAGTCCTTCAAGTATTAGCTCATTCTCTGCATCTGAGAAGGGGATATGCCATCTATGATACATTACTTATGAAAGACAACAAAAGGGAAACACATTACAGAAACATATACATGGATGTTCACTATATACAGATACAGCGAGAACAAAATGGCCGGCACTATCCACTGTTTTCTCACACATGGCATACCCCACAATATGAAAACATACCAATGTGTGGATACAACTGAGATGGCATGTGTTTATGGTAAGTATGTTAAGTAACTCTGTCACTAACAGAGTATTAGGTGACATATAGTTATGCTATACAGATATGTGAAGTGTGTCCCTACCCACAGGCCTGTGACTTCCAGCACTGAAGAGCAGTTATTACATTTGCAATGCTTTGTGTGGATAAGTAATTGTAGAGTGCATGAGTAATTCATTAATTTCTGTCTTCAGAAAAATGTACTTGAAATGCAACACAACACTGGCTTTGAACACAGGACTGTGTGTGTGTGTGTCAAAATGTACTGTATGCAAAGCATTTAACAGACTGAGCTACTGAGTCACTGCTAAAGCATGTGTATTTGCAAGAAGTATGTCCACACATACAGGTTGTGACAAACATTTTCTACATCTATCAGTATGCACATGGCTTTATATGGTTGTAGTTCTGCACCAGGATCTAGGTTGTGCATGTACTTTGCCATTTATGACTTAGCAGGTGTCTTTCTACATGTTGCTGATAAAAGAGTACACTTACCTGCTATCACAGGCCTCACTTACATCCATAATCATGTCTTTGGCTGCCTAGTAGTGTACTATTGCACAAGAGTCCAAGGTACACATCCATTTTTCCATTCATTTTTACTGCAGTTTGCTCTGTGCAGTGTGGCATGCAGCTCCACTGAAACATGTCTAATAACTGTAACTGCCAATTATTTATGCTTTGTTTAAACCACCTGTTTTAATAGAGTTGCATTGTGTCGCGGGTTAATGCAGTGTGCTGTAGGTGTGATGGGCTCGAGTTTGATACATGGCAGAGGTGTTTATTTTGTAGATGTGTCTTACATTGTGATAAACACATACAGTCATTATAGCTCTATTTAGCTGAGCTAAGCAAACTGTGTGGAGCAGCACCGCACTAAAAAAATATAAAGAAAAGAAAAAGGAGGAGATAGGAAAGTGCTGAAATGGGAGCAAGCGAGGGAAATACATAGGGAAAGGCAAGTAGGGATGTGCAGGAAGAGTGTAGGAAAGAACCATAGCTATCCATTTCTTTAATGGCAACAATTGTGCACTTTAAAAGATTTTTATCTGAATTTGGATTGTCATCCCCAGATAGAGGGGTGATGACAATATATGTGCATTGTCAAGCCAATTGGACCAAATTGCATGTGCCCAGTGTACATGTGTGCAAAATGGAGAGCTATGTATGGGATGATATATATTTTTTGGGACAAGTGACCATTTTTTTAAGGTGAGAGTGGAATATTGGGGAAGGAACATAGGTATGTGTGGTGGTGATAGGTTGGGTAGGTGAGGATACATTTGCAAACAGACAAGACACACAAGATAGCAGACAGGGGTGGTGTGTGACACAAGATGGGGGATGAACACCTTGGATAGGGAGGGTGTTGTGGAATCAGAATCCCATGTGCCTCCATATGGCAACAGCATGACTCACATCCCCACCTATGTGACTGCTGGCACTGCTCCTTCACTGCCCCAAGGGTGGCTGTGCTGGAGGCTGGGCACCTGGGCAAGGCTGCCCCACCAGGTTGGCCAGCATGTTCTCAATCTGGTGCAAGTGGTGGTCATAGCTATGGTGGACTATCCTGTGCACCATGACTGGCAGCTCATCCCAGGTGACAAATCCCCCTTTGCCACCCCTTCCAGAGGGGGGCCCATCCCTGTCCCATGGGGCAGTATTACCCAACACCATGAGTAGTGCAGATGCAGCAGAGGTGGCACCACAGGTCTGGGTCCCAGATGTGATGGGATCCAGTGCCATGGCCAGTTGAGACAAGGTAGGGGGTTCAGCCAAAACCAACCTTCCTTGATGTGCTGTGGTAAATGAGGTATAGCAATAAGTTACTGTTAGTAATAACCAAACCATTGTTAGTATTAACAGAATGGAATGTTGTAATTATTAATCCAAATACATATTAATGTATATTATGTGCAACACAACATTAAGTAACATAACAGTCAGTATGGAAACAGCATGCTAGTGTGAAGTAAACCATAATGCCAGCACAACAGTTAATTTAGCAAAATATGTTAATATTGAATCATAATAGCACATGGCAATAATCAACCACATTTTCCAAAATATAGTTAGTTTAACAAAGTAGGGCAGCCACTGTGGTGCAGCAGTTAGCATTGCCACCTCACAGCAAGAGGTTCTCCGGTTTGATCCTTGACTAGGGTGTCTTCTGTGCAGAGTCTGCATGTCTTCCCTGTAGTTGTGTGGGTTTCCTCTGGGTGCTCTGTTTTCCTTCCATATCCCAAAGACATGCTGTAGGTGGATTGGACACTCCAAATTAGCCCTAGGCATGAGTGCGTGCATGTGTGTGCCTTCTGTGGAAGGTTGGGCACCAGGCTGACAACTCGACACTGTAAAACTCTACTGCCAATCATTACCAGACAGGTGATCTGCTGTGGTGACCCTTAACCTGGAAAAGTCAAAAGAAGAAGTTAGTTTAATGAAGTATGTTGATATTAAATCATAATAATAGATAACAGTAATGAATAAATTAAGATAAGTGATGAGGAGAGAGAGAGAGAGAAAGAGAGAGAAATCCATTAGTGACATTGCAAATAATATCCCTGAAAACATGGGTAATACTTCTACAGGTGTGTAGTGTCAGTTGTGATTATGGTGACTACAATTCTCCTATAGCTGTTGCAGTACATACATACATTTCAAGCTGATAGCATAGGGCAGTAAGGGTCAAGCACTAACAAATTCAGGTACACAATTACACCGGACAGTTTCAAATACTGTGTACTTATATAACTACCAAGGTGTTCTGTAAATGGATTTGGTAATATATTGCATTCCCGGTAATAATTTATCTGGTAATCATGTGACAGATATATTAGTTAGTTTTAATTACATTATGAGAAACGGTGACACTTAAGAGGCATGCTTGTGTGCAGTAAGTAAACTAGACAGCCATCATGACTTAGTTGGCAGGCATGGGAGTAGAACCCAATAGTTGTGACTGCAGGGGACATATGCAAATACTTTAATAATTGATTGCAGCAGCATAGTACAGACATGCAAGGGATACAGCTATACTGATTACACATATTTATTTATGTATCAACAATGCTGATGAATACATACTTGGTATTGATTGTAACATTCTGTGTGATCTAAACATAATAGCTGCAGATAATATGGGCCACCTTCATGAATATATTCATTGTGTTCTTGGGGAGAGAGAAAATGTGGGCATTATGTGACTGATACTGAAAATGTAATGCTACATACCACTGGATTTGAACCCAGGACTGTGTGTGGCAAAATGTACTGTGTACAAGGTATTTAACTGACTAAGCTACTGAATTACTGCTGATTACTGCATGACTGATACTTGCCTGGAGATCACCTGGAACCATACTATGAACTGAGCAATAAAAGTTACAGGACATTCCTCTAGCATTCTATTACTGTTACAATATTATCCTAGACTGCAGTGACAGTAGAACACACATGCATGGAATACAGCCATACTGCATATATTAATACAGCTTTATTTTAGATTCAGCAATGCTGGTGAATACATTTTTGTTATTGGTTTGAAATATCTGTGAAGCCCATACACAATATCTGGCCATGGAGAGGGCTACCTCACCCATATACCTTTATTACCTGAAGTCTGAGGAAGAGAGCACATTATGTGACCAATATTGGCCTGGAGACAGACTTGAACAGTACTTTGAGTCAAGCAGTACAGTTTGCAGGCCATTGCATTTGCATTCTACAGCTATTACAGTGTTATACTTGACTGCAGCAACCTTACCTTACAAACACAATGCATACAGCTCTACTGCAATGGTTATTACAACACAATCCGGCTGTATACCATTTTGCTTACTGTTATTGGTATTGTTTCTTGTTTTTATTGAAGTACAGCTGTTATTATTCATTTCCTGTACTACAGCTCTAATTACACATGTATTTCATTACAGATTTTCTTGTATATACTTTATTGCAGTTAATGCTTTACTCTTTCACGCCTATTGTACTACAGTTAGCATAATATATCAGACTCACCACACTCACCGCACAACCTAGCCAGGTGCCCAGCATGAGAATCAACATTGTGAACTCTCTCAGCTGCAGCTGTTGGGAGAAAAGCACACCATAATGCATACCAGTTTTGCAGACATTAAACTTGCATTTTGATAAGACAGTGGAAAAGATACTTACATACTTGTGGAGCATTCTCTGCTCTCGCATCTTGGACCCAGGTTTACAAGGTTCCCTTCTTTCTCCTTTTTCAGGTTGCCATGGTGGTGTTGACACTGCTCACCTGTGTGGGGGATACCAGTAACACTAATGAGTTCCCAAGCCTCCGCCTTACACTCTGAGTCCTGGAATCCACCCTGCATCAGCTTGGCTTCATGGTTTTTAACAAGGAGCACAACCATGACCCTGGACTCCTGAATGCCTCACTTCTGTGCCCAAATGCAATGCACCTTCACCAGAACCACCTGCCGTATCAACAGCTGACTGAACCCCAATGAATGCTGAAGAATTCCCACCTATTGCACTTTATATAGGCTGTTTTCCTGCCCTTACACTTTGAGCAACATACAAAAGTGCTGCATTGCTAAGCATCACAAAAACCAGCTAAGCAGAGCCAAGCAGAGAGAAAACTAACATAACTGATGTTTTAGCAAAGTTTATTACCAAACAAACACTGGCAGCTGTTATCATGTTTATGTGGTGCTTATCATGGCTGAGCATAGCTCAGCAGAGCACAGCAGTGCCATATTTTACAATTCTGTTATTAAATTATACAAAACTAGTACATGAAATTACAGACATATTCTGCCTGCTATGGACTTGAATCCAGGACCCAGTACACATGAAGTTGGAACTCTACTCATTTAGCTATGTGGATATTATGAAAACTGTTATACCTTCACAAATACTACTGAGCTACCTGTTAGCATTGCTGAGCATTGCGCCACACAGTGCTGTACAAACATGTAAACAACACTTTAAATAAATAATTAATCACATCCACTTTCTATTTTTAGATGTCTAGCAAGTATCAGCTATGTATATATAGGAGGTGCTTGGCTCAGTGGTGCTCCATGCCGCAATGCACAAACAACAACTGTAAAAAATAAAAAGTAAAAACATATTAAATAATTACATTAATTATGATGATTGATTTCATCCATTTTCTATTTTTAGATGTGTAGCTCATGTCAGTTGTCTATATGTGTGCACTCCTTGGCATTGCAGTGCTCCATGCCGAGCCATGCAAACATAAATATAATAACAAAAAAAAAATTAAAAATACATGGAACAGTATGAAATAAACATTGAGTATTACACATTTGATAGACTTCACAGCATGTCAACAGTGGTGGGGTGCATTGATGGGGGCCTCACCCTCTACTTAGCATCTGCTCAGGCATCCACAAACATGGGTAGACTCTACACCTCTCCCTACACTGATTCAATATCCCTGTTCCTTGGTTCTCCCTTGGCAATGTGCCATCATTAATATGCATGCCACGCTGCTGAGGGGGAACTGTAGCCGTGCACATGGATACATTCCGTGTAGGCTCTACATGATGCCTACATGGAGTTTGTTAAATCCTGGGGGTGGTTTATTAGGATGCCAAAAAAAAATAAGTAGAATATATTTATCTTCTTCATCATTTTTTTGGTGGAGATAGTGCAAAAGATTGTGTGACAAAACAATATTTTAGGGAGAATTACCATCTTAATAAGCATTAATCCTTTTTGCATGGTAAAGAAGACTTTGTTCCAACTTGTGACTAAACTTAAAATTTTATCAACAAACTGTTGAAAGTTTGTTTGTATCATTTCTTTACTATTAGACATAATGGTTATACCAAGGTATTTCATTTGATCGCTATTCTAATTGTAGGTTATAATATTTTTGTGAGAGTTTTTAGAATATTTTTTGTAAGAATGTTTATTTTTTTTTTTATTAAGTAATAGTGTATTATTATGGTTAAATCTTAAGTATGAGATTAATTCAAACTGACTCATAGAACTATAAGAGAGAAAAAACACAGATATAATGAGATTGCATTTATGTACAGAACTTATAATATACATTATATACAAAAAAAAAAAATTCTTGTTTCCCACCTTTCTAAGCTAGTATAGTCCAGTTTTCAGGTTAGTGCTGAAATCACGGCTGTGTTACAAATCTCAGTGTTTGCCCATACCTTACTTGGATAGAAGGAAGTTTCTCTGTTCACATGTGAGATAGGGGAGCTTTGAGCAGCCTATCTGTCCCTGGAGGAGTGGTTTCAGCCCAAAAATTAGTAGTTTATTGGCCATTTTGGGCAAATTTCTATCTGTTTCATTTCCCTGCTATAAATACCATATTTGCCCGGTTTTGCACGCTGGGCAGCGCCAGTTAGCAAGGGTAAAACTATTCACAGCTCCACAAAGCCTGCTCTTCAATTTTTCACTTGAAACTAGACAAACTTTCAACTTAAATACTCAAGCCATTCATTTCTCAGCCCGGCACTTGCTCAAAACGTATAGCAAGCACTTATAAACCTTAGCACTAGACCCTCCTGTACTGTACAGAAGGACAAGGCTCTCTATTCGACCTTACAGCCATCCAGTAAAACAGTGCATTATACCTACCAGGCATGTCCAAAGGGCAGGTTCAGGTGTACTCTTCAGTCCAACTGGTGAATCTGGGCATTTTGAGGCAATGTTACAACTGCCTCATGTACACAGACAAACCCTCTTCCTACCACCAAACACTAATACATGTGAGAGATGCAGTTATACAGCCAAACTAGAGGCTAAGCTCTCTCAACCCAAAACTGGATCAGACAGTCAAGAGGAGAAGGGAAATACTTGCATCACACCACCAGTCTTACATAGACCCATTAAACCAGCACAGGCAAACAACACATATAAATACATGGAAACATACTCAGAGGCTCTAAATAAAAATCTACAAAACCAACAGGGACCTCCAAAGTAAACATCCAAGCAACCTCCATCCCCTCAACACAAACCATGAAACACATACTTCACAAAACCAGTGTGCCATGCAATCACAGCCCTTTAGGCAAAATAACATACCCAACATACTAGTAATAGGTGACTCTATAGTCAGGCACACTGACATCCCACTCACTAGGCTGAATAAGGAGAAGGTTACTGTTAGCTCCCTGTCGGGTGCCAGGATCTGCCACATAACACAAGCACTCAGGTCACTCCAGAACAAGTACAAATATGACTCTGTCATTGTCCATGTTGGTGTGAATGACCTGAGCCGTACTTCCCTGGACTACATGAAAAGAGACATGGAAGAGCTCTCTGATCACATAGCCCAGGCTGGTATGACCCTGACACTGAGTAGCATCCTGCCCTCACCAAGAATGATACCACAGTATAAAGAAAAGATTCTCAATTTCAACAATTGGCTATGTTTCTGGTGTCATTCAAAGGGGATCCAGTATCTGTCCGCCTGGGATGACATGGTCAACAAGCCATGCCGCTTCCCTAGAGATGGCTTGCACCTGTCACCCTTAGGCTTTTGAATACTTGCCAAGGCTCTTGCCACTCCCATAGTGCCTTTTTTAGGCAAGGCTCAAAAGACAAACCCACTGCCATAAATAGCACAAGTAACAAAAAACTGAGGGTAATGCTACTCAATGCCAGAAGTCTAAACCTCAAAATGCATGCACTCGAGGCACTCCTCAGTATGGAGAAAATCGATATATGTGCAGTAACAGAAACCTGGTTTAAGGCTACAGAGAGCACCCCAGCACTATCAGGCTACAACTCATACCATACATTTCGGCCACAGAACCCAAACCGAAATACAAAATGCGGGGGCGTATCCATATTCATCCAGGATACCCACACCTCCAGGTTAGTGGTACAGCATGATGCTTCAGAGATCATTCACCTGCAACTAACAATGGGCAAAACTGCAATTCAAATTGTAGCTTGCTACAGATCACCCACCATGTCCCAGGACCCCCATTCCGTGTTTCTGGAAACACTGGGAAACATAAAGGTCCTACCAAACACCCTAATATTGGGTGATTTCAATTACCCAAACATTAACTGGGAAAACTACTCAAGTACTAACTCCCTTGCCCAACTTTTCATAGAATTTATAAACTCAAATGCTCTGGTTCATCTGGTCAACACTCCCACCAGAGGTGACAACATATTGGACCTGGTCATCACCAACATGGGTGACCAGTGTTCCACACCAGAGGTCAACCCCTCACTGGTTAGATCTGACCATAAACAAATCACTTTGAATATCCATATTCCACCCCCACCCCCAGACAAGAAAGCCACCATGAAAAACTTTTCAAAAGCAAACTTCACGTTACTTAAGACTGAGGTGGAAATTTTCAAAGGCCCATGCTGAAGGATAACACTGTCCAAGCTGCAAAATCCTTTACTAATGCATTCTACGGGCAGCTACAAGAATGCATGGATCATGCCATCCCAAGCAAAACCAAGACTCACTCCTCCAAGAAAAGGAAACCAGTTTGGTGGACTCCTGCCATAAACAAGCTATACAATAGAAGGAGGAAACTAGTACAAAAAAAACGAGTAAAATCCCAAGAAGGGAAGACATCCCTGATCAGTATCAGCAAGAAACTACAATCCCTCATAAAATCATCCAAGGCAAGCTTTGAAAGAAAAATTGCCAAGGACTCCAAAGATAACCACAAGGCATTCTTTAGCTATGTCAAGAATCTAAGTGGCAATGCTCAGATCTGCTCGGAGTTAGTGCAGAATGGCACAAAATACACTGAACCAACCGATATCACCAACATCCTGGCAGACAGGTTCAGTGCAAACTTCACCCCCTCTCACCCCCAAAAGGGCCCATAATCATACAAGAAGAATGTAGAGTCCATGAAATCACAGACACTCAGGTTAAAACGGCCCTCTCCAAAGCCAAAAACACAACATCAATGGGACTGGATGGTGTCCCAGGCTGTGTCCTACACGAGCTCAAAGACAAACTAACCCCTCACCTAAACATACTGTTCAAACTCAGCCTCTCCACAGGCTACATACCCATAGAGTGGTGCACAACAATGGTTATTCCACTCCCTGGAAACTACCAACCTATAAGCCTGACTAGGTTGGTCTGCAAGGCTATGGAGCACATCATCATGGAACTCATTAACAGAGACATTGAGAACCTACAAACACTGGATCCTACCCAGTTTGGCTTTCTTAAGGGCAGATCATGTCTCCTAAACCTGGTGGACTTCTTTGAGACAGTTACCAAGGCTATAGACGAGGGAAAGGTGTTACACACAGCCTACCTAGACCTTGATAAGGCATTCAACACCATTTCCCATTCTGGTATTATAGACAAGCTCACCAGTCTGAACATAAACCCCTACGTCACTGTTAGATATTATGAATATAAGGCTGAAATTAATTCTGTTGTAAATATGCTGAAAGAAAAAGCTTGCTTAACAGAGTTTAGTAATATGTAATCAGCAACCATACTAAATGACCATGGCTTGGAAAATAAGGAACCTGCTGAATGGACATTTTTCCCTTACAGACTTAAAAACAGGATATATGCAAGAGCAAAAATGCAAAATCTGCTTTTAAAGAATGGACACAATGTGTTTCCTCAAAAACATGTTTTTCTGCATGGACAACAGGACATGACTATCAGCACTGGCACAAGAACAGATGTTCTTATACAAAGATCCAAATAGACTACAGGATGTTCACACTGTCAGAAAAGCTGGCTTCTTATAAATTCAGCAAAAATGTGACAAGACATTGTTAAACAAGGAAGCTGAAAAATAATATCATTAAGTCAGCAGTTTGCGTCAGCATCTGCAACAATTAGTACTGTTTCTACAGGATGAGCAATTCTCCAAAATAGAATACTAAGAGGAAATGTATATGTTTGTGCATGACTAAAATTGTATATAAAGAGCTGTATGAATCCAGTTATGTTGGGGGTATGGTAGGGACACATTTGTCCTGAGGTAAATGTTATATCTCTCACATCATCTGTACTATATGAGAAGTAAAGTTGGAACAGTACTTTAAGCTGTTAGTCCGTTTGATTTATTATAAAAAGTTATTTGTTACTGCTCTAAAGTTGATGCTGCAAAGTATATTCTCTCATCAGTGTATATTCTGCAAGTTTCTGTATGCAAAAGACTGAATGCAAATATAACCAGACTTTGAATTTTAGCAGAATCCAGCCAGCAAGACTGAGTGTCTTAAGAAGACTTCAAATCCATCACAGCAAGCAGTAAGCTCCATATAATTTTTCAGTCACAAGATGGGTTGCAAACTGGCTCACAGACAGAACCCACATGGTGAGAGTTGCGGGAGCTAGGTCTGTCTCTAACCCAGTTACAAGTGGTGTTCCCCAGGGCTCAGTCCTAGGACCCCTCCTGTTCGGCATATACTTCTCAGAGGTACAGGCAAGCACAGGAGGACTATGGCTGACCAAGTTCACAGACAACTGCAAACTAGGGGCTATAATTGTCTCTCCAGCTGACAACGACATCCTCCAAAAGGGTCTCACTCAGAAGGATACCTGGTGTCAAAATCTTGGCCTCAAGCTAAATGCCAAAAAGTGCATAGTCATCCCCTTTGGAAAAAACAAAGTACCCACAAACTACCACATAGGTGGTAGTCCCCTAAATATGGAAGACGTAATAAGGGATCTGGGAACCCAAGTAGATAGTAATCTCAACTTTGATAATCATATTGCCAAAGTGGTCAGAAAATCCTTCTACGTGGTCCACCTAATCACAAAAGGGTTCACATCCAGATCAAAAGAGGTAATTGTGCCCCTCTACTCATCACTCATTAGACCCATCTTAGAGTACAATGCCCCATTTGGGATGTACCTTACAAGACACCTGCAACAGCTGGAAAGACCACAGAAGTACCTCACCAAGAGGATCAATGGCCTCAAACAGATGCCCTATGCAGCTCGACTGAAGAAACTCCAGTTGTACTTGGTTGCATACCACCTACTCAGAGGTGATCTGTGCCTGACATACAAGGCCATGTCGAACTTAGAATTGATGGACATGCTCCACCTAAAGAAAACCTTATCCCCTCGAGCCACATGCTCTAGGGATCTAAACCTCACCACAACAATAAATAGGATGTGCTGGAGGGATAGATTCCTGTCCCAGAGACTTACCATGCTTTGGAACAAGATCCCAATCTACATTAGGCTGAGCTCCTTGCTAACACTCTTCAAAAGAAACCTTGACGAGTGGATGGGAAACAGAACGTTTACCTCGGGGAATCACTTCAATGGCTCTGCTGGACAGAGGCACAGGGAACTAATCTAAGGGGGCAGTGAAATCCAACACCTTCTGGCTAGGCTTATAAATGCCTTTGGCAGATAGCTTAGTACCCACCTATGAACCTATGAACCTATATATAACAATATGAAATCTTCAGCTATGGACAAAACTTTTAACCCTAAAACATTCTACCATGCAATAATGTATTCCTAGTTTATTGAAAAAGACAAACAATCTCTCCAACTTTCCATTAAACAAACAAAGCTTAACTCATGCTTGTGATTCATATTAATGTGTCTCATTTTTTAGTATACATCATCTTATAAGAGCTAATCAATGAGTTACTATGAATAAGAAAAGTTATTATAAGTTGACCAAACTGAATAGCTCTACAATCATCTTTCCCTGCACCTCACATTATGTCCCTTGTCTACTACAGGGAGGAAGTCAGTTGTTATTTTTATATTTATTAATTTATAAATCAGATGATTTTACATTTTGTTTCTATTTTATTTACTATGTGTAAAGTTGTACAGAGGATCATAAATTAGTTCTTGTGGAACATTGTAAGTCCATCCAATTACCCAATGTGAGAATCAAAATGTGCAATTTGTGTCTGTATAGTGAAAACCTTAACCACTATGCCAGCCTCCCACCCTTATTGAGATGCTTATATTCTTTAACTATATACATATTTACTTATTCTGAACTCTATTTCTGTTTGTGTACTGTCTTGTACTACTACTATAGGATTAGATTTTGTATTTTTAGCTATAATCCTAGTGTAGAGTGTCATATACTAGAAAAGGTACTTTTCCGTTAACGGGGCAACATTTTCAACTTCGACGTAAACACACACCGAATTGTAAGAAGAGTATCGCTGCATTTACTCTGTTAAGCCATGGCACACAAAATATTGTTTGAGTATTGGTCTAAGTAAGCCATCAGCAGAGTTATACTATACTGCCATCAATTTTATTAGCAAAAATGTTTCTCCTAGCCGTTGTCAGAAAGATGGATGGATGTAACTGCTGTCCCGGACAGCATTTTATTAAACAGGTTTGTGGTGTGTGTCATTGTGTTTGTGTGTGTGTATATATAGACTTTAAAAAGTGTCATTGCATTTTGTTTAATATTTCAGGTGTAATAACTTTGTGGTTTACCTCAGAAGAAGTAAGCCATCCCTACATGGTTTATTGTAGAGTTGAAAGACAGGTAGACATGTTTACATGGGCATTTTAAAAGTCTATGGCCTCAGGATCTGGCTCGCCAGAGCTGTTTGACCTGTCGTAAGGGTATTTGTTGTGTAACGGTGCATGTTTTTTTTTTTTTTTTTTTTTTTTTTTTTTATAACTTCCTAAGTTAGGGATCCTGCATAGCCCTGACAGCTTGGAAACAAACACAAAGCATCATCTGTCAAGCAAGATAGCTGAAACTATGCAGAAATTAAAAGGCATTCAGTGTCCTTGATGGTGGGGATTGCCCGCTGTCATTGTTATGTGAACAGACCACTTGATGCTGGCTGTGATCACAGAAACGTTCTAACATAATGTATGGAAAATAAGGGTATCACTACTAATTTCTGCTTTCTAGCCTAACAAAAAAATTGCTGGTTTCCGATGATGGGCTGATTACAGAAACTGCAAAACCGCTCATTAACAGTGTTGCCCTGATAATGGAAAATTACCATAGAACATTTATATTTACCCTTATATATTCGATATTCTTTAATCTAATACTATTGTTAGAATCAGTCTTATTTTTCCTTAAATGTTATGTATCATAGTATCTGAATAAACATCATTCCATAATAAATTGTTCTGAGATATTTTGTTATCAATAAAAAGAGACAATAACAGAAAAACACAATCCTAAATTTTTATCAGAAGTGTTGTTCTGTAGGCTAGTATATTAACTATCTTTTAGGAATACTGCAAGCATTGAGAACTGTTTAATAACTGACAAATGGTTTAGAATGACATTCAATCTTTTCTTCTTATCTAACTTGCATTCATTGACATCTTAGCATAAGACTCAAAATACTGTGATTCATAGGTTCATAGATTAGTACTAGGCTAACTTCCCTTGTGGGTCATTTTAAGCCTAGCTAATTAGCCCATGTGAGAATATAAATCTGCACCTTCTGTGTATAAGGTAAACACCCTAACCATTATGCCAACCTCCAACCCCAATGATTATTTACTTTTTGACAGGAAGAAGTAACCTGGACAGTTCTTAGAATTTTAGAACTCTCATAGCAGCACAAATGTGCTCATAAATTTAATTAAGCTGCTTTAAGCTGCTCCTCATGACAAGTGCTTGCAATTGAACAGTTTATCAGCTACAATCCACACAAAAACATTCGCAAATGAATCTAAGCCTCCTCTACTCCACACATCAATCCCCCAAACTCTTCCAAACCACTAAAAAAAAATAAAACATGTCAAACTATGTTAACCACTAAAAAGCTATTACATTGAATGAAATAGCATTTAATAAAGTCAGAAAGCACTATTCATATGGGATGTTTCATGTAAAACAGACTCATTTTTCTAAAGGAGACAGAATATAAACTTGCATTAAAAGGATGATAGTTATGTGTTATCCAGGTTAAAGTTGTAAAAGTGTGACTATTACACTAATTAACATTCCAGTAAGAACTTTTATATATGTAAGAAGCTATATTTTTTATACTTTGTTTATAGCATGGCATAACGTCCCTAGGTGCTATTACATGTCAAGTATACTATCAGTAGCAAGCATTCAGAACTATTTAATAACTAACTAATGGTTTAGAGGGCAATTCACTGTCATTTGCTTATCATCTAATGTGGCATCTTAGCATATGATTCAAAATATTATGATTATTTACTTTTAGACGGGAGAAAGTAACCTGGACAATTCTTAGAATTTTAGGACTTCTGCAGCATCACAAAAGTTTTCATGACTCAAAGTTGATTCAAATTGGTTTTCATGATAAGGGATTGAAAATGAACACTCCATCAATTGCAATTAACACACAAATGCCCACAAGTGCATCCACGCCACGTCAACACCACACAACAATCCCCCAAACCCCTCCAGATCACCAAAAAAAAAAAAACAAAAAATCAAAAAACAAAAAAAAAGCATCTCAAAATATCCTAACCACCAAAAAGCAATTGCATGCAAAAAATAACATTTTATGATTCAGAAAACACTATTTGTACGAGATGTTTAATAAAACATAGACTATCACTTTTAAAGGAGCTCTAGCATAGAAACTTGCATTAAAAGGGATAACAGTTATGTGGGAGCCAGGTTTAGCATGTAAAAGTTTGAGTGTTACTCTAATTATTTGATATTATATATGTAAAAAAAATCTATATTTTTTATACTTTGTTTATGATATATAGCATTAATTTCCTGGGTGCTATTGCATGTCAAATGTACTATCAGTAGCACACTACTGGACCATTTTAAGAACCCAGAATGTAACTTAACATGCCTGTTTAGTGTCATTTGTTGCATCTTGTATTATATTTAATAGTACCTTATTCAACTATGCTAAGATATCAGAAAGCGTGCCACCTAAGTTTCATCATAATAATGATTAACGTTTAACAAGATGAATAGTTTAACCTTTTAAACTCTAAGTGAAAATAAGTGGCTTTAATTTCTTATATAGCTAAAAGAACCAAACTCTAACATTTTAAAAAGGGAACTGGTAACTGTCTGAAGTAGGGAAAGATGGAAATAAAGGATTTCCCTTGTAAAAAGTAATATGCAGTACCTGTTCATATGTATTCAAGCACTTATTTAAATGAATAAGAATTCATAACCATGATTTTCGTTTGTCCCTCAGTTTTTTTACTGTTTTTGTCTTTTATTAACCAACCATCTCTTGTTGCATTTATCTTCAAAGAAGTTGATAGATTCTAGTCTATTTCTTCTGTTTTTTACTAGGATTTTCTTTTCCTGTATAAACAGACAGCAAGTTATTTCTAGTTTTGTGACAGGAAAAAGCAATTAAAAGAGTTTCAAACTTTTTATTTTTGTAGTAAATCTTTCAGCAGATGTTCAACTATAAATCTAACAAGTTTTGAAACATTTTATTTGAGCTTTTCAGTAGAAATCCTGTCAGAGATGTTAAAATGAAGCAGAGATAAAAAAACAAAAAACAAACAAAAAAACAGTACTGTTAACTGCTCACCATCTTGGTCACTCCCCCATGCCAGCTTTTTCATTTTTCAATTTAAAAAAAAAAATCATTGCAATGGCAGTAACCCATATGTCTAATCAGATGAAGAAAAGGATAGAGTTTGTCAACAAATACCTTGTTTAACAGCTCAGATAAACTGCTATAGCAGTTAGAAGCTTTTAGATGCACAAGTTCTGGTTGAAGTCTAAGAACAACATTAAAAAGTACTCATGTTTGAGTAGGATTTGAGTCCATAGCCTCCAGTCCACTGTTGCAGATGTTTTCCCATTAACCTTCTGAAGCTTCAGGGAACAGAGTGACATTTATCTATTCCTTCATATATAAGTGATATACAGGCCAGTAAGAACAGAGGAAGTGCAACCACATACTGATGCCAGCATAAACAATTATCTATTACTTATTTTTAATTATCAAACTTAACTGCATACATTTCTGAGCTTGACATGAAAGTGAACAATTCTACCCCAGTTAATAAGCTGATTAAATAAAAAGGAAAAACAAATACATCTTCTATATTACTAACATAAACATCTGTCATCAGCATAAATTTCAGCTGCAACTTTATATAGAGTAACACAACCTAAAGAATCCCTGACATTAGGTATAATTGGTGAAACTGGCATTCAAAATATGGTTATAGTTTATGTTATATGACTAAAAGATGAACATAAATGGCATTCTACATATCAGAAAAGAAACTTAAAACTTATGTAAAACACAAAACAAGTATAAAACAGCATGTATATTCTTTACACAAGGTGCTTTGGTGCTTCAGACCTCACACTGCACTTTACTTGCATATTCTAAATGTATAGTTGTACACCCAAGACCAAAGTGGAATTACCATGTCAGTGTTATACTTAACTACATGACAATTAAACAAGCACATAAATAACACAATCAGCAAGCCAACATGTAATCTAGTAAAATAAGTAGGTAAATGTGTTTGCGTTTGTGAGAGTGTGTGTGTGTGTGTGTGTGTGTGTGTGTGTGTGTGTGTGTGTGTGTGTGTGTGTGTGTGTGTGTGTGTGTGTGTGTGTGTGTGTGTGTGTGTGTGTGTCTATATAATGTATGTATATATAGCTCTATCTATCTATATATATATCTATATCTATAGCTATCTATCTATCTATCTATCTATCTATCTATCTATCTATCTATCTATCTATCTATCTATCTATATTTATATCTATCTATCTATCTATCTATCTATCTATCTATCTATCTATCTATCTGTCTCTCTATCTATCTATATATTTGGATCTACTTCAGTTGATCAACCTGCCGAAATGCCAAACATCATATGGCCAAGACCATATCACCAACATTTCGGAAGGTCGACACTAAAATAAAAAAAATAAAATAATAAAAACAATTTTTTTTTTTGCTTTTTTATTTTTGCTGGGGGAAAGTCCCCCTCCACCCTCCCACACCCCCTGCTAATTAAATATGCCAACTCTGGGATCGCACTATAGTGAGGAAAATGGCAAATCCCACATTCTGTGCTATACAGTGATCTCAATACAAAGTGTTTGAAGTTTCAAAACTTCGAACATACGGTCTCAGCCATACGGTCTTTGAAATTTTGAAACACTGACAAACTGATAAGGATCCAGATATATATATATATATATATATATATATATATATATTAAAAAAAAAAAATATATATATATATATATATATATATATATATATATATATATATAAAAAAATATATATATATATATATATATATATATATATATATATATATATGTGTGTAGAAAGAGAGAGAGAGAGAGATACTTAGATATATATGGATCTACTTCACATGACTGAAAACTCAAAATACTGAATTTTATTTGACTGCGTCCACAATACCTAATTTTCAGAATACTAAAAACTCATTTCACCGAGTCTCATTATACTAAAAGCTTACAATGCTGAATTTCAGAATATTGAATTTTAAGCAATAGACATGTACACTTACAACACCAATAACCAACTCTTTCCAAAACTTATAAACTATTTACTTACCCACTTAACAGAAACTGGACAATATAAAACTAGACTAGGTGGGGAGCTACACCACCCACACCCCCCAATGTGGGGGGGGGGTGTTCCTCCTACCCTCCCAACTATATATACTAAATCCAGGATTGCACTACAGTGGGGAAAAGGGCATATACCTTTTACTTACCTTACAGTTTGGTTTACTATCAAAATTTGGAATAGCACTTGTGCGAATGCTGTGTGGTCGAAATCATGGTTTTCAAGGTCCACAGTGCTGAAATGCAATAATACAAACCATAATAATGAAAGTAAGTCTACATTCATTATTATACGTTTGGCATTGTGAATGGAGATAGCAGTACAGTGGTGATCAGAGAATTTACCATTTGTGATCTCAGAGTTTGTATATATAATGGTGTGTGGGGTGCAGTGCAGCTTGCCCCCCTGAAAAAATTTAACGCTAACATGGACTTTTGATCTGAAAGTTTGGAGTTTTGAATGGGAATGTCATGGTTATCAGTTCCAACATTTTGTACAAAACAGTGAGTACATTTTCTGACCTTTTTGTTCGGCATTGTGAATAAATGCACAACTGTCATTCTGAATTTTGATAGTAAACCTTGCAGTACTGTACACACTGCGGTAACAAAAACTCCTCCCAAACATGTCTTTAAATCACTATATATAAAAGCAACTTTATTAAAACAGAAGGTAAGCACTTTCTCAGAGTAACCTCTGTTTCATTAGACCATGACAGAATGCAAAGTCTTGGTATTATTTAACTCAACCAATCACAGAAAGTTCAGCAATCATGTGACATTAATAAAAAAAGCCTCTCAATCAATAAAAGCAACCTGCCATTTATTGAAGACATAGCAATAAAAACAATATTCCCATCACCAAATATAAAGATTTGTTAAACTTATTCCAAACACAGTAAAAAAAAAAAACATCAAGCAGTCTCTATATGTTGCTTCAGACCTGACCATAAACATTGATAGATGCATATAGAAGCAGATGGAATATCAGGAACTCACTCAAATATACAGGCGTAAGAGGGTTTATAGTCAGTCTATTGTAGAAGAATGTGCCACTACAACCTTAACCCTTAGCCCTTAGAAGCACTAAAGGTAAAACTTATTTTTCAAGGAGAGCTGAACATACACATGATAATTCTACATCTTCACAGCATTGTGTTACAAATAGACCCACATTCACATACTCCAGTGATGTTGGGCTAGTTTGTGATGTGCTGCGGAAGAATTGGCCTATTTTGCTAGCAGATCCTGAGGTTAGATGGGTCATTGACTCTGAACTGAAGTTCTAATTTAGAAATAATTTGTCCCTAAAAGGCAATAATGTTATAGGAACTATAACACCTCTGTGATATCTGAGTCAGAAAGGAAAGGGACCTTTAGATGCCATAATTGTTAAGGCTTGTGATTATATCTTTACATGCACCTTGTTTATACACAATTCTGGTGTCACCATCAATTTAGACTTTTATGCCGATTGTAAAAGCAAGGACCTTGTATATTTTGCTACCTGTTGCACATGCAATGCCTTTTATTTTGGGAAGACCAATAGGTTAAGGACAGGCTTTTGGAACACTTGAATGATATAGCCAGATGTAAAAACACTAGTGCTTAAGTCAAGCATGTTGTGTTAAAAGGAACTAGCCATTACTTCAAGTTTCTTTGTGTTAGAGTTAATGAGTTGCAATCCTAGGGAATTTAATAAGAAGAACAGAGCTGAAGTATGTGAACAGAGATGGATTTTACTGCTGAAGGCATTTGATGAACCGGGTTTAAATGAGAGGGTCTCCCTTAAACCTGTTTTAAAGAAAAGACCATTGTGACACTGATAGGTCTTGATACATAATTTTCTTGTGTTTTGTTTCTTGTTCAAACTGGTGTGTAGTGTTCTCTTTTTATTTGTTATACAAGAACATTTGATGCAAACTTTTATGAATCTTCTGTTTCTATCTTGGTTTTCCATTAGAATATTAGTTTTTTTTTCTTTTCTCTGTTGCATGTATGCAACTGCATCTCTAGTTTTATAGGTCCAAATGTTTGTGATGTTGCTTTTAGTGAGTGTGCAGAGCTTATTACTGACATGTATTATTTTTTTTTATTTCTGTTACACCTGTATATTCAAGCAGGTTCCTGATATTCTTTCTGCTTCTATATGCCTCTATCTATCCCCCGGATTCTCTATGCCTTGCACGGCGTGCAAGATCAGTGCAGGAGCTCTAGCAGGCAATATGTCTGCCATGTGATCCAGGAACAGCCTGCAGGGGCGTGCACGAGCTCCTGTACTAGTCCTGCACTGACTAAGCCCCTGTACGCAAATCACCCCATTTGCAGGAGAAATCCATGCAAATGAGGTAATTTTGTGATTCAGGAAGCTTGCAACCAGCCATGAAGGACTAGTGTAATCTGCAAAAGTGTACTGGGTTAGTAACCGAGTACATTTCTGCAAACTCTAAAACGGAGCTGTGACATCTCCAAATAAAGGCTGCATATCAGTTAGTAAGCATGCCAGTGGCCAAGTATAAGGCCATTGGCATTGCAAACAGGCAAAAAAATAAAAAAATCAACATTTTTTTTTAACTGATCTCGGCTGTTTAAGCGTAGGGCAGCGGCAGGCAAACAGGATCGGGGGAAAATAACAAAATAAACCTAAATTAAGCATTCTAACAAAAATCAGTATTCTGCTATGCAAGTCAATGGCAGGCAGAAGACAACATGGCCAGTGAGTAGTGGTTGCTAAGGGGGGAGGCTCAGTTTGAGACATGTAACTATGCATTAGCAGGCAATCCTAGGCAAATGAGGGGAATGATAGTGAATCCCAGTTTTCCCCAGCATGTTAGTCAGGTCCCAACAGTGTAAGAGTAGGAATAGCTTGGTGCAAGCCTAGGAGTTAGCTGACATCATGAGGGGGTTGTCAGGCATACTGTAAGTGGATTGGAGCCCTGTGGCTTGGGCTTGCTCCTAGCTTAGCACAGCTAAGCTAGGGAGTGTGTCGAAATCTCCCTAGCACTCTTTACAAAGCCTAAGCAGGTGTGCATGCCACGCACCGGGTTTTAAGGAAAGAAGAAAAAAGTTAAACTAGGAAATAGCAGCACTGTGCACATTTCAGCACTCTGTTTGCGCGGCACGCTCCTGGGCTTAAACAGGAAGGCAATGGGAAGGGAAAACAGCAGTAAGAAGGTAATCAAGGAGAACTAGCATAGCTGGCAGGTGAAATGTATCAGAATCAGCCAATTACACAGACAGCAGACCAGCCCAGACCAGAACACTACTATAAGCTATGCAAACACCTTCCCCTCTGTTTTTTTCCACACTCTACACCACCAGTGTATACAAGCGGGGAAATTTTAACAAACAAACCTACAAAATGAGAGGGGCTGCAGCAGGCAACATAGAACAACATGTGCAAGAGGCTGAGAGTGGTGAGGATGTGAATGCTGCCAATCAACCCACAGTGAGGAGACAGAGAAGTGTACAGACCCAGGGTAACCTACCAGGGGCTACATGAGCTGGAGATAGTGGAGCACCATAGGGTGGACAGAGACCTCCTACAGCAAATTGTTGAGCTGTGCTGGCCACACCTGACACAACAAACTGACCGAGGGGAACCCATCCCAGTGGATACCAAGGTATGTGTAGGCTTAGGAATATTAGCCAAAGGTACCTCCCAAAGCTCAACTGGGGATATCATGGGGATCTCACAGGCATCAGTATCCAGAGTATTCCACCAGTTCCTGGATGCCATGTCAGCACATGCCAGTGAGCACATATATTTCCCCAACACCCGTGAGGTGTTGGCCAGCAATATGCATCTCTTCCACCAAATAGCAGAATACCCTGAGGTAGTGGGTGCTCTAGACTGCATACACATATGCATCAAAGCACCACCTGGTGATCAGGGTAGGGCCTACATCAACCACAGGGGCATCCCCTCCATCATCTGCCAGGTCATATGTGATGCCCATGGCATTATAATGAAAGTGTGTGCTGGCTGCCCAGGAAGCTATCATGATTCCCACATTTGGCATCTGACACAGCTGTACCAGAGATTTGCCAATGGGGACATCCCCTATGGTCACCTAAAGGGGGATGCTGGTTACACACTGGAGCCATGGCTGATGACACCCATCAGAAATGCACACACACCTGAACAAAAATGCCATAATGAGGCACATGCACAGACCAGACATATAATAGAGTGTGTGTTTGGGATGCTCAGGTCACAGTTCCGGTGTCTGGACACATCCGGTGGAGCCTTGCAGTACTCACCAGCTACATGTACCCAAATTGTTATGGTATGTGCCATGCTACACAATATGATCCTGTGGAAACAGCTGCAGCAGGAACAGCACAGGACAGGGCCTCACAGCCTCCCACCAATGCCAAGGCCTGCACAGGCACAGAGTGACTTGGAGGAGGAACAACCTGAGCCTGCCCCAGTAGGCAGATGGAGGCATTCCCAGTATGCTGAGGGCATGGCAAAGAGACAACACATAGCACATATACTGACACAGAAGGGACCCATGGAATAACACATCTCTCTGACTCACACATACAGTAAGAGGGATGCCAAACATGACAAAACCTGTGCTCAACCATGTGTAGGGAGTGTACTATGTGCATCCAACATAGGCAGCCTTCAAGCACCATCTGCAATTCTGGCACACCCACAAGGTAAGTCAATCAGCCTACCAATTGCCAAATGGAGTAGAATATGCCATTACCTGTATCTATGGTATGGATGTGAGCTTGCAAGGGAATTGGGTGGCTGAATGTTATGGCAGCAGACAGTAGACACCCATAGTGGCACCATGACATCTGTAATACATACTAGAGTCACCATAGTAGTCAGTACTACACACTCCCACTGCAGGAAATGTGCTGGGTGACATGTGTGTCCATATTACTCATACATGCCAGTCAGGGTGCTTCACATACCCAACATTCTCAGCCAGCAGGACAGATGTAGACAAACCCAAACAGAGCCTATGCTATGGCCACTGAATGATGGCTATGGGTAGCCCCCACAAGGTCTACACAGACAGACTACAGCAGGTCAGGCAGTGAGATGTTAGTTCTGAAGTGTAGGATGTAAGACACTAATATGTAGGGTAACCAAAGCTAAGATCTGTAGTACACTGGTATGCCTCTAGTCAGCATGATAGGTTAGAATACAGAATGAAATGGAGTACCTGACATACCAGTACAATCATAGCAAATGTGTACACGTGTCAGATGTGCCCCCCATCCTACATAGTAATGTAATAACAGTCAGGTGTGCCTCCCAATTCTGTGTAGAAATGTAGAAATTGTCAGGTGTGCTCCCCCATCCTATGTAGTAATGTAGTAACAGTCAGGTGTGCCCCCCAATCCTGTGTAGAAATGTAGAAATAGTCAGGTATGCCCCCCATCCTATGCAGAAATGTAGTAAAAGTCAATGCCAAATGATCAATGGATACCCTGCAGAAACAGCATGCTACCTGCGGTGTACAACACAAAGGTCAGCAATGCAGTAAAAACTACCTGGACTCGATCCACAAATTAAGTACAGATGGGCATACCGGCCATGCTCACACACAGAGAAATGAAGGCAATGTCAGTCAACAACATACTGAAAGGTCATACTGGGCATGCTCACATACTTAAACATAAACACATGAAGGCCATGTCTGCAAACACCAGTGAACCAGACATATCTGGCAGTCACAGATGTTAGTGCAGACACTCCTCAGAATGCACCACTTATTCCTTGCACACACAGTGGAAAAATATACAGACATACATGTAAGGACAACACACGATAATAAGCCAAAGGTAGACGTACATAGATGTGTGGAAGAGGGTGACTGTGACAAGGAGCCATCCAGGCCTGTACCACCCAGGACACATGCTAAGGGCTCAGACCACATGAGGTTCAGATGTCACTCACTGCAGATACTAGCCACCGGTATCTGTCAGCATTACAGACTATGTGGTGCACATGTTAGCTGTGCAACATGACTGTACAAGGAA
Source organism: Protopterus annectens (assembly GCF_019279795.1). Classification (NCBI taxonomy): domain Eukaryota; kingdom Metazoa; phylum Chordata; order Ceratodontiformes; family Protopteridae; genus Protopterus; species Protopterus annectens. The sequence goes on from NC_056750.1 coordinate 130,452,827, forward strand.
GTAGTCATCTAGCAGCTGTATACACACACCTGTGAAAGATGACCCTGTGTGTGCCCTCATCTGGCATGTCAACCTCTAGATGAATGGATTATGGCCCATGCACACACACTGCCCCCCCCCCCCGTAGCCCTACTATGATAAGCCTGCTGAGGTCATCCACTGTGAAATATACCTTTGGGAGAGTTGTAGCCCAGTAATCTCTGTGGCACTTCTCATAACTGTGTACTGCTGTAGTGTGATAAACTACTTAGGTAGGAGTTCCAATCCTAGACATGGCAACTGTGTGTGTGTTTGTGTGTGTGTGTCTGTCTGTCTTTGTCTGTTAACCGAGCAATGCTTTGTAGAGTAGTCACACTCCCTACAATTGAAATGCTCTACTTTGGTAAGGCTGCTGATGTTATCCACCTAGAAATACATCTCTGGGAAGTTTGTAGCCCAGTAATCTCCATAGTGTGTACCATAACTGTGTACTGCTGTTTGTGTGATAAAATAGTTGGGTAGGAGTTCTAATCCCAGAATTGGCAACTGTTTGTGGGTGTGTCTGTCTGTGTAGCAAGCAATGCATTTTAGGGTAGTCACACTCCCTACAACTGAAATGCTCTACTTTGTAAGACTGTTGATGTCATCCACCTAGAAATACATCTCTGGAAAGGTTGTAGCCCAGTAATCTCTGTAGCCCATGCCATAACTGCATACTGCTGTAGTGTGCTAAATTAGTTAGGTAGGAGTTCTAATTCCAGACTTGGCAAGTGTGTGTGTGTTTGTGTGTGTGTCTGTTTGACTCTTTCTGTGTAGAGAGCAATGCTTTTTGGGGTAGTCACACTCCATACAATTTGAATGCTCTACTTTGGCAAGGCTGTTGATGTCATCCACTTAGAAATATACCTCTGGGAAGGTTATAGCATGGTAATCTCTGTAGTGTGTCCTATAACTGTGTACTCCTGTAGTATGATAAAATAGGTAGGAGTTCTAATCCCAGACATGCTAAGAGTGTGTCTGTGTGTGTGTGTGTGTGTGTGTCTCTGTCTGTGTAGAGAGCAATGCATTTTAGGGTAGTGACACTACATGCAATTCGAATGCTATATTTTGGTAAGGCGGCTGATGTCATCCACCTAGAAATACACCTCTGGGAAATATGTAGCCCAGTACTCTCTGTAGCGTATGCCATAGCTGTGTACTGCTGTAGTGTGATATAGAACTCTGGTAGGGTTCTATTCTCACCCATGGCAGTTCTGGATGTTATGTGTGTGTTTCAATGTCTGTGTAGGGAGCAATGCATTTTAGGCTAGTCACAGTACATTTCAAATGCCCTACTTTGACAATCCTGCTGATGTCATCCAATGTGAAATATACCTTTGGGGAAAGAGTTCTCCAGTAATCCCTGTGGTGCATCCCATAATAGTTTCATGCTGTGGTGTGATATAGACTTCTGTTAGGGGTTCTAGACCCACACATGTCGGTTGTGGATGTTTTGTGTGTGTTTCAATGTCTGTGTAGGGATTAGGGGTTCTATACCCACACATGTCAGTCGTGGATGTTTTGTGTCTGTTTCAATGTCTGTGTAGGGAGCAATGCATTTTAGCCTAGCCACACTCAGTGCATTTCAAATGCCCTACTTTGGCAATCCTGCTGATGTCATCCAATGTGAAATACACCTTTGGGGATGGAGTTCTTCAGTAATCCCTGTGGTGCATCCTATAACAGTTTCATACTGTAGTGTGATATAGACCTCTGTTAAGGGTTCTATACCCACACATGCTGGTTGTGGATGTTTTGTGTGTGTTTCAATATCTGTGTAGGGAGCAATGCATTTTAGCCTAGCCACACTCACTACAATTTGAATGCCCTACTTTGGCAATCCCGCTGATGTCATCCAATGTGTAATACACCTTTGGGGAATGCATTCTCTAGTCTCTAGTAATCCCCATGGGGCATTCTATAACAGCTTCATGCTGTCATGTGATATAGACTTCTGTTAGGGTTTCCATACCCGCACATGTTGGTTGTGGATGTTTTGTGTGTGTTTCAATGTCTGTGCAGGGAACAATGCATTTTAGCCTAGCCACACTCACTACAATTCAAATGCCCTACTTTGACAATCATGTCATCGAATGTGATATACACCTTTGGGGAATGAGTACTCCAGTAATCTGTCCAGAAAGAAAAAGCAGCTTCACAGCACCAAGTATTAAAAGTATTGAAGATTTTAATATGAATATTCCAATTTTCTTATATTCTTAGATTAATACTAGGCTAACTGCCCTTGTGAGCCATTTTAAGCCTAGCCAGTTATCCCCTGTGAGATTCAAACCCTGTACCTTGTGTTTGTAAGGCAAACACCTTAACCATTAGGCCACCCTCCCAACCGCTTTCGGACAAAGTCCTTCATCGGTGTTACAAAGTTCTTTTCCATATACAGTCTTTTATACAACCCTAAAATAATCACATGACACAACCTAACCTATCATATAAATATATTAATTAATAAACATAGAACTTTAAAGACACATATCGTTAGTTCATTTTTATTAAATAAAATAAAAATAAAATAGAAAAGATAAAAAAGACTATTATTTCATTTTTATCAAAGTTTCATATATTGTTGTTTATATTTCAAAATTGGCTTAATAGAAATTTGTTTATTAATTCCAGCTGTAAAATCCACATGAAGTTGAATAATCCACTTATATTCCTTTTTTCCAACTTGGTGTTGATATCCCCTCTTCTTAAACTTGGCTCCAAAACATCTATAACCCTAAATACAAAACTATGTGCTGGTCCTTCCTCATCTATATGTTTAGCTAATGCATTTATTAATACACCCCTTCTAATATCTGATTTGTGTTCAATAATCTGATTTTTAAGTTTTCGAGTAGATTTTCCTACATAAAATGCCATACATAATGTGCATGTAGCTAAATAAACTATTAGGGATGTATTGCATGTTGCCTATCATCTAAATTAAAACTTTTTCTTACTTATAGGATGAATAAAAATATTGGAAGAACATATGTCAGAGCAGCATGAACAATTAAAGCAAGAAAATGTACCTTTCTTATTCGAAGTAGCTGTTATCTTTCTGTTTAATAAAAAAATCTTTATAACACAAACGTTGTTTAAGGTTACCACAATTCTTATATGTAAATAGGGGAGTTTCCGGAATTATATCATTTAAACCAGGTAGAGCTCTTAGTATACCCCAGTTTCTTCTTATAATATCCTCAGTTGGCTTAATACTCCTACTATATGTCATAGTATATCTCAGATGACCAGATATATTATTGTCCCATTTTCTATTAGGTCTATAACCATCATTCGAAAAACAGGGATTAATTTCATTTCTCCTTTGGTTCAGCACTTCTTCTCTAAGACTAGATAGTTGAGACATATCATATCCTCTGTCATTAAATTCTTTAGTCATCTCATTCATCTGCTCAATGCATATGTTATCATCAGTATTAAGTCTATTTACCCTCATGTATTGACTTTTTTATGATACCTTTACAGATGTGCCCAGCAAGCATACTCTTTTTGTGTAAGTATCTGTTAGTGTGTACATCTTTCTTATATATACCAGTGGTTACACGTTATCCTTCCAATTGGATTCTAACTTCCAAATAGTTAATGTCTAACTTTGAGCATTTCATTTCAAAAGTCAAAAAGGTAGTTGTTTGATTCAAGAAACTCACAAAATTATTAAGTAAATCATCATTGCCATGCCATACAATAAAAACATCATCCACAAAGCGTTTGTAAAAGAGGATGTTAGATTTGTATATATTTTGACTATCATTAAAAACAAATTATTCCTCCCAATTGCCAAGAGTCAAGTTAACATATGTGTTAGCCACTGGACTACCCATAGCTACACCCAATTGTTGGTGGTAAATCTGTTTATTAAAGAGAAAGTCCTTAAGAACATCCTGCAAATAAGCTGAGATGGGTTCCATAATCCACCCTCTGCCCGAGACAATTGGTCTCATCGGGGGCTGTAATAAAGATTTATGAATTTTGGGTTTGTCCATATAGAACTGGGATGGTAGGACTAGGTACTGTTAGAAAGTTGAAAATGTCTAACGTTATATCATTATTAATTTGTAATTCATAGATATTGATATTAACTCTACTAATACATTTCCCAACATCAACATTTTGTATAGGTTTAAATGTATGTACATCTATTAATAATTCCCCCATACCATCAATATAATCATCTAAATTCATAATCACTATTCTTAAGGACTTTCGATGCTTTGTGCAAAGCTTTATTAAGGATACTGGTCATTTTTAACCCATTATATCAATGGTATGAAACGAATACTGAAATGGATATTCTTTTTGTTACTCTGGACATAATCCCTTTTCACCTGTATTCCTAATGAATATGGAATAAACAGTGTAAGACAGACCTTATGTAGATATGGTAATTTCACAGGTAGGCAGGATGAAACTTTTTGTGAAATACTGGAAATAACCCTTGAGAATAATATATTTCTCTTTAATAAACAGGTTTACCACCAACAATTGGGTGTAGCTATAGGTAGTCCAGTGGCTAACACATATGCTAACTTGACTCTTGGCAATTGGGAGGAAGAATTTGTTTTTAATGATAGTCAAAACATATATAAATCTAACATCCTCTTTTACAAATGCTTTGTGGATGATGTTTTTATTGTATGGCATGGCAATGAGGATTTACTTAATAATTTTGTGAGTTTCTTGAATCAAACAGCTACCTTTTTGACTTTTGAAATGAAATGCTCAAAGTTAGACATTAACTATTTGGACGTTAGAATCCAATTGTCAGGACAATGTATAACCCCTAGTATATATAAGAAAGATGTACACACTAACAGATATTTACACAAAAAGAGTCTGTATGCTGGGCACATTTTTAAAGGTATCATAAAAAGTCAATACATGAGCGTAAATAGACTTAATACTGATGATAACATATGTATTGAGCAAATTAATGAGATGACTAAAGAATTTAATGACAGAGGATATGATATGTCTCAACTATCTAGTCTTAGAGAAGAAGTGCTGAACCAGAGGAGAAATTAAATTAAGCCCTATTTTTTGAATGATGGTCATAGACCTAACAGAAAATGGGACAATAATATATCTAGTTGTCTGAGATATACTATGACATATAGTAGGAGTAGTAAGCCAACTGAGGATATTATAAGAAGAAACTGGGGTATACTAAGAGCTCTACCTGGTTTAAATGATATAATTCTGGAAACTCCCCTATTTACATATAAGAATTGTGGTAACCTTAAACAACGTTTGTGTTATAAAGATTTTTTTATTAACAGAAAGATAACAGCTACTTTGAATAAGAAAGGTACATTTTCTTGCTTTAATTGTTCATGCTGCTCTGACATATGTTCTTCCAATATATTTATTCGTCCTATAAGTAAGGAAAATTTTTACTTTAGATGCTGGGCAACATGCAATACATCCCTAATAGTTTATTTAGCCACATGCACATTATGTATGGCATTTTATGTAGGAAAATCTACTCGAAAACTTAAAAATCAGATTATTGAACACAAATCAGATATTAGAAGCGGTGTATTAACAAATGCATTAGCTAAACATATAGATGAGGAAGGACCAGCGCATAATTTTGTATTTAGGGTTATAGATGTTTTGGAGCCAAGTTTAAGAAGAGGGGATATTAACACCAAGTTGGAAAAAAGGAATATGAGTGGATTATTCGATTTCATGTGGATTTTACAGCTGGAATTAATAAACAAGTTTCTAATAAGCCAATTTTGAAATATAAACAGCAATATATGAATCTTTGATAAAAATGAAATAATAGTCTTTTTATTCTTTTCTATTTTATTTTTATTTTATTTAATAAAAATGAACTAATGATATGTGTCTTTAAATTTCTATGTCTATTAATTAATATATTTATATGATAGGTTAGGTTGTGTCATGTGATTATTTTAGGGTTGTATAAAAGAATGTACATGAAAAAGAACTTTGTAACACTGATGAAGGACTTTGTCCGAAAGCTTTGTTTTGGAAAATTGGAATATTCATATTAAAACCTTCAGCACTTTTAATACTTGGTGCTGTGAAGCTGTTTTTTCTTTCTGGACATTCTGCTGTTTTACAAGCTTCATTTTATCTCAGTGGTGTTTATTTTACTATTTTGTTACTCCAGTAATCTCCATGGTGTATACTATAACTGTGCAATGATGTAGTGTAATAAACTAGTTAGGTATGACGTTTGTGTGTGTGTGTGTGTGTGTGTGTGTGTGTGTGTGTGTGTGTGTGTGTGTGTGTGTGTGTGTGTGTGTGTGTGTGTGTGTGGGGGTGTGTGTGTGAGTGTGTGTGTGTGTGTGTGTGTGTGTGTGTGTGTGTGTGTGTGTGTGTGTGTGTGTGTGTATCTGTCTGTGTCAGTTTCTTATATGGTGGCCTTAGTGTATATATCACAATGTCCACCATACAGGGATAACAGATGTAAAATAGCTGAGAGGCTGAGGTGCAAATCCATACCCATACATGTGACATCAAGGCCAGGCAAACAAAATTAGCAACCCTAGTCCTACCCAGTAAACACTCTCAACCCAAGTCTCATACACACACACACACACACACACACACACACACACACACACACACACTTGCCTAGGCAACAGTCACTATGTTGGTAATACACTGCATATAGCCCACTGATAGTAACTATGGAGTGATTGCAGTGGCCTACAGAGGGCATGGCACCCTGTCCCTCTGTCCAATAGGCACGTACATGCAGACAGTGCACCTTCACAATGTTCTCCACTGGACACCTGCAACACCTGTTGTGCCATCAAATGTGACCCACAAAGGACATACAATGCCTGAAAACGTGCCCTCTATGGACAGATACCACTGACACCAGGGAATGCTGCTAGCATGCTACCAATGTAGGTGCAGTGTAAACCTGCTGCCCATTACCAGTTCTCACCACATGAGGCCAGGACTGGCGCATCTGATAATAATCTGTGTACACAACATGGGCCAGAAACTCCAGGTATAGTTCCACATGTCACTGTACATGCATGTGGGAGGTGTGCACATCATAGACACTGTCCATGTCATGGACTAAGGAGCACATACATGGCAAGCAATGCACAGCATTGGCCACATGCAATAGTCACCCAGGTGACTGGATGGTGAGTACAATACCCTCCTGTGTGGGCAAATCCAGAAACCACACCCCTGAGGCACAATGCAGACCACTGTCATGTGGCCTGATACCAAAGTATACCCATCACCTAGCCTTGTATAGCCATCTGGCACAGTTCGCCACTACACACCCAGGAATCAATGCACCCATGCATATCAGTACTGGCGCTGTGTGTGTGTGTGTGTGTGTGTGTGTGTGTGTGTGTGTGTGTGTGTGTGTGTGTGTGTGAGTGTGTGTGTTGTATGATGTGTATGTTCACATTCCCACTCACTACAACCCCCATTGAAATACTGAAGCATGCTGTCTGATGTCAGACACCTCCCCATACCCTTTGCCCATATAACCTCTGCATGACCCCTGTGGTGCATGTGATACCTGCACAGTAATATGTTGTGGCAATCTCACTAGTGATAAGTTGTATTCCTGGCCCTGCCAAGTGTGTCAATGTGTATGCATCCCTGTGATAATGTGAGTGTGTTCACGCTGGCACCTGTGCATGTGGACAGGAACATGTACTACACCTACCGTATAGCTATCATATTTCTGTTGCAGGTGTCACTCGCCATCACATATACATTCTGAGGGCTCCACAACATGTAACCTATGTGGTGCATCCAATAACTGCATAGAAATTTGATAGCACTACATAGTTGTCAGGGGTTTGATACCCTGTGCTGGTAGGTGTATGATACAAACATGCTTAAGTTTTACTCTCCCACCCCTCCCTGACTTGTCTTTGCCTTTGTCTGCCTCTCTCACTCCCTCTCTGGTGGATGTGGAAACCTACACCTGCTTTGCTTAGCCAGCAGTATGTGTATTTTAAGTGATGCTCATGATCAGCTGATGGCCTCTGCACGAATTGCAGCATTTCTCTAGCTGACTGCATGTGGAACAGGTGTGGTAACATTCCCATAGCCAATTGCATGGAAGCACACCCCAATATCTAGGAACATCATGTTGGTTTGGGCCTTTTCATTCACTGTGAGCAGGAACTCACTCTGTTGTTTGGAAAACAGCATCTCAGCTGGATTGGGGATTTACCTCTAACAACATACACTGTGGAAACAGGGCAACACACAGGAGGGGGATGTGCCTGACCTGACTACAGACTGTAGGTGCTGCTATACTGCATTTGGAGTAATGTTGGTTTAACAGGGTGTGTGTGTGGATATGGCTGTCCTACGTGTTTTAATACCTGCCATGTCAGTGCTTTGTTTATGAGGAATCCCCATCTGTAGGGTCATCTGCAGACTGGGCAGTGTGTGGTGCCTTTGGTTTCATGTGTTACCCACAGAGTATCTATCTGTGAACTACAGAAGGTAGTGTGAGGGTTGCAGTCTGTAGATGGTGAAAGCCGTGACAGTTACTGACTTCATATCCCTCATAGGACATATGTTGCAACAAACCTTGTTACAACAGTAAATGTATGAGGTTATCACAGCAACATGTCAATATTGGCCCTGTGTATGTGCTTCCAGCCACAATTTTGTCGACCTTTGTACATATGTCATGCATTAAGAGGTGCATATGTGCTGTACACCATAATTAGTGCCATATCTGATAACAAGCCAGTGGGATATCAGACTGCTACACATGTTATGTACAGTAGGGGTTATATTTGAGGACATAACCTGGACATCCTGTGGTTGTGTGTACAGTACTGAGGTATGTGTACTTATGGTGAATGTTGACAGTGTGTGTATTGTTAATATGTATCTTGGCCTGTGTACAGAATGTTGTAGATGTCATTGTTCTTGCTCCCATCCTATCTGATGTTTCATGCTGCTTCACTGTATGTTACCGTATTGGCTTACATGTTTGTAGGGCCATACACACACATGTCCCATACCACAGACAGGCATCAGACCACACTGTGTAGTAGCCAAGTGTATGTAGGGTTTGTGTGTGACTGGTACATATGAGGATGGTGTTGAACAGATAGTCCATATACTGTAATATTATGCTAGCTTACCATATAATGGTTGTGGTTATGCACTTTCAGACAGGTGTATCTTACCCTGTGCTGTGACATGCTTGTAGAGCCTGCTATATATACAGGTACATGTGCATTCCCCCATAAGAGATGTAGGCCAGTGTTGAGCCAGTCTGCCTGTAGCCTGTACAGTGCTTTGTTACATGCCTAGCAGCTTAGTGTACTTACCCTGTGAGATGTCATGTCCATATACTTGCCAGATGTACTGCTGCCGGGCCTCCCTTAACAGTCATGTATGTCAGACAGAGCAGTGGGATGCTGCACAGATGTATGTCAATATCTAGTGTGTAGTATGCGGCCATGGAACCTCTGTACCAGTGGTTATTATGTGTCAGGACAGACAGGGGTGTGTGAATGCATAACCTATGGGGGCAAATGTATACCAGTCATTATGTGTTATACCCATCTAGATGGCTGTTAACAGCCATATTGTCAGGCTTGGTCCACATGTTTTCCACTAAGGGGTTCTGTGTATACCTCTGGACTGTCCAGAGTGTGTCAGAATGTCCACATATATTGGCCAATATCTCTGCTGTAGTCCACAGCAGCATTACGTGCTAGCAGCGGTACTGTACTATGATGCTCTTAGGATGTCTGTCAGTAGCCAATGGTGCACATGTGAAAAGCAGATGTGACCTCCCACACACACCATGTCTGTGAAGGCAATTCCTATTAAAGTAGCAATAGTCTACTAATATACCTGCTATACATACCTGACATCCCCTTGCACTACGAAGTTGGGACTATAGGGGCTGAGGTAGGGCTACACTCCATGTTCAGGACATATGGTGAAAATATATGTACATATAATCCACCAGATATCTATATAGATATTTACACATATACATATCGACATATATAGATGGGCATGTATATGTACATATATATATATATATATATATATATATATATACACACACTCAGATATATACATATACAGAGCAATATATGTCTACACATATACAGATAGTTATACATATGCACATATACGTATGGATATCTACATATATATTGACAGTAGTAAGTATATCAGAATAGATATGTATGCACATATAGTTATAGATATCTACATGTATACCAACATAACTGTACACATATATCTATATATACATATACATATATCTATGTATACACATACCTACTCAGCACAGACTCCACGTGGGCCAGCAGAGTAATCCAGGCTGCAGAGAGCTGAATAAGCGACTTTTCTTGATACTAAGTATAGTTTTTGTTGCTTTCCACATCTGAATACCTAGTGACTGTATTTCTGCCTTTCTGTTACATTGAAGCTGTTTTTACTGCATTTAACTTAATATTGCACTTGGAATCCTTGTTTGTTACTATTTGACTGTATTTGTAGCAAATTCTTCTGTGTAAGCTGTAGTAGCTGATTCATAGCATTTATAAGTGTTTGCTGTACCTGTTTCTGCCTGTTCTGTGAAAAAAAAAGAAAAAAAAATATCTCTTGCTTTTCCTGCTTTACTAGTTTAGTCCAGTTTCAGAGTTGCTGATTCCTGGGCTTTGGTTGTAGTTCCTGTGTACTGTTTCCTTGCCTTATTTGGGGAGAGGAGGTTACCTTGTCTACCAGTGGGAGTGGGAAGCATTGAGCTGCCTTTGTCCAGTTTTGTGAGGTTTCAGCCAGCAACTAGTAGTTTATTGGTCGTTTGGGCCAGTTTCTAGCTTTTCCAGCCCCTGGTATAAAACGGTAAACGCGCTTTTCAGCTTGTACCTACTCAGCACAGACTCCACGTGGGCCAGCAGAGTAATCCAGGCTGCAGAGAGCTGAATAAACTTTTCTTGATACTAAGTATAGTTTTGTTGCTTTCCACATCTGAATACCTAGCAACTGTATTTCTCTGCCTTTCTGTTACATTGAAGCTGTTTTACTGCATTTAACTTAATATTGCACTTGGAATCCTTGTTTGTTACTATTTGACTGTATTTGTAGCAAATTCTTCTGTGTAAGCTGTAGTAGCTGATTCATAGCATTTATAAGTGTTTGCTGTACCTGTTTCTGCCTGTTCTGTGAAAAAAAAAGAAAAAAATATCTGTTGTTTTTCCTGCTTTACTAGTTTAGTCCAGTTTCAGAGTTGCTGATTCCTGGGCTTTGGTTGTAGTTCCTGTGTACTGTTTCCTTGCCTTATTTGTGGGAGAGAAGGTTACCCTGCGTACCAGTGGGAGTGGAAGCATTGAGCAGCCTTCTGTCCAGTTTTGTGAGGTTTCAGCCAGCAACTAGTAGTTTATTGGTCGTTTTGGGCCAGTTTCTAGCTTTTCCAGCCCCTGGTATAAAACGCGGTAAACGCTGCTTTTCAGCTTGTACCTACTCAGCACAGACTCCACGTGGGCCAGCAGAGTAATCCAGGCTGCAGAGAGCTGAATAAGCAACTTTTCTTGATACTAAGTATAGTTTTTGTTGCTTTCCACATCTGAATACCTAGCGACTGTATTTCGCCTGCCTTTCTGTTACATTGAAGCTGTTTTTACTGCATTTAACTTAATATTGCACTTGGAATCCTTGTTTGTTACTATTTGACTGTATTTGTAGCAAATTCTTCTGTGTAAGCTGTAGTAGCTGATTCATAGCATTTATAAGTGTTTGCTGTACCTGTTTCTGCCTGTTCTGTGAAAAAAAAAAAAAAAAAGAAAAAAATTTCTGTTGTTTTTCCTGCTTTACTAGTTTAGTCCAGTTTCAGAGTTGCTGATTCCTGGGCTTTGGTTGTAGTTCCTGTGTACTGTTTCCTTGCCTTATTTGGGGGAGAGGAAGTTACCTTGCTTACCAGTGGGAGTGGGAAGCATTGAGCTGCCTTTTGTCCAGTTTTGTGAGGTTTCAGCCAGCAACTAGTAGTTTATTGGTCGTTTTGGGCCAGTTTCTAGCTTTTTCCAGCCCCCTGGTATAAAACGCGGTAAACGCCAAGATAGCTGAGCTGCCACTGTTGCACACTAGGGCAGCGCCGTTAGGCAGGTTTAAACTATTCGGCTACCTAAAGTCCACTCTTCAAATTTTCCTTAAAACTACCTTCCTCGAACTATACTACTGATCTAATCAGCTTATCCTATAACTAAAAGATCATCTCCACTTGACTCCAAGTAGACTATTCTCTATCTGTTAAACCTAGCACTTGTCCTACAGTACTTATTACCTTGATGGCACTCTTGTCATAGATAGTACCCCACCCAAAAGGTAACCCCCATTTCTCGGTCACCCACGCCCCTGAATCTTTTTAAAGTTTTTGTCTATCCTTCTAGCATGTCGAGGGATCTGTTGCTAGTGTCCTCTCCTGCTCAGCTGGTGAACCTGAATACTGAGGCAATGTTACAATTGCCTCATGTACACAGACAACCCTCTCCTCCTCCCACAAAACACAAATACATAGAGATGCAACTATACGGCCAAACTGGAGGCTGAGCTCTTCAACACAGGACTGGCAAGACCAGTCAGGAGGAGAAGGTTACCACACACTATAGACCCAGTCTCACATAGCACCATTACAACCTCAAATCATACACCTAAACACACAAAGACATACTGAGGCTCTGATCAAAATCTACCAAAACAGCAGAGGCCACCAAAGCAGACACCCAAACAACCACCACCTCAGAACACAACACCTGCAACACATAGACCTCACAGTCAGAGTGTCAAACAGTCACAGCCCTTAAGGCCAAACACAATGCCTGACACACTAGTCATTGGTGACTCCATAGTCAGACACACTGACGTCCCGCTCACCAGACTGAGTAAGGAGAAGGTCACAGTAAGCTGCCTGTCGGGCGCTAGAATCCGCCACATAACGCAAGCACTCAGGTCTCTCAACAGCAAGTACAAATATGACTCAGTCATTGTCCACGCTGGTGTAAACGACCTGAGGCATACGCACTCCTTGGACTACATGAAAAGAGACATTGAGGAGTTCTCTGACTATGTAGCCCAGGCAGGTATGACCCTGACCTTGGGCAGTATCCTACCTTCACCAAGAGTGATGCCACAATACAGAGATAAGATGATCAGCTTTAACAATTGGCTTAAACACTGGTGTCATTCAAAGGGGATCCAGTATCTGTCTGCCTGGGATGACATGCTGGACAAGCCACGCTTTCAAGGGACGGCTTGCACCTGTCACCCTGGGATTCGGATATTGGCAAAGGCTCTTGCCACCCCATAGTGCCTTTTTAGGCAAGGCTCAAATTCTAAACCTACCACCCTAGAACACAAAAAGGAAAAACTAAGGGTAATGCTGCTCAATGCCAGAGGTCTCAATCTCAAAATGCACGACTCGAGGCCCTTCTCAGTATGGAGAACATCGATGTCTGTGCTGTGACAGAAACCTGGTTCAAGGCTCTGAGAGCACCCCAGCTATCAGGTTTTACCTCATATCATGCGCCCCAAAATGACAATACCAAGAAAGGGGGGGGGTATCCATATTCATTAAGGACACCCACACCTCAAGACTGGTGGCAACGCATGATGCATCGGAGACCATCCAGGTGCAATTAACCATAGGCAAGACTGCTCTGCAAATTGTAGCATGTTACAGGCCACCTCACAAACTCAGGAACCTCACATGGCCTTCCTGAAAACACTAGAGGGATAAATGTATCACCAAACACCATTATACTAGGTGACTTCAATTACCCTAATATAGACTGGGAACACTACTCAAGCCCAAACACCCTAGCCCAAAAGTTCCTGGAATTCATAAACTCAAATGCCATGGAACAACTAGTCACCATCCCCACAAGAGGAGATAACATACTTGATCTCATCATCACGAACATGGGAGCACAATGTTCAACACCGAAGTATACCTCACTGGTGAGATCAGATCACAAACTAATCTCGCTGGAGGTCCTCATCCCACCCCACCTGAAATAAAAGACCACAGTAAAGAACTTCTCAAAAGCCGACTTCACACTTCTAAAGACTAGTGTGGTCTCCTTTAAGGCCCCCGAGCTGGCAGAAAACAGTACTCAAGCCGCTGAATCACTTACAAACGCCTTCTACCAGCACCTGCAGGACTGCATGGATAAGGCAATCCCAAACAAAACAAAGACTCTTAGTACCAAAGGCAAGCCCAGTCTGGTGGACCCCAGCCATAAACAAACTCTACAATAAAAGGAGGAAGCTACTACAAGATAGAGCAAAATCCTTAAAAGGTAAGACACCCTTGATCACTATAAGTAAAAAACTAAGAGCTCTCATAAAATCATCCAAAGCAAATTTCGAGAGAAAAATAGCTAAAGACTCAAAAGACAATCATAAGGCCTTCTTTAGCTATGTTAGAAACCTAGGAGGAAACTCCCAGATATGCTCAGAACTAGTTCAAAATGATGTGAAGATTACTGATCCTACAGACATTGCCAACATACTGGCTGACAGGTTCAGTGCAAACTTCTCCCCCCCTCACCCCAAAAGGAGAGATATCTATACCAAACGATTGCAGCCCCCCAAACATCTCCAGCGCCCAAGTGAGAACTGCTCTCCAAAGCAAAACACAGCATCCATGGGACCTGATGGTGTCCCCGGCTGTGTGCTCCACGAACTCAATGAGGAATTAAACCCACAGCTAGGACAGCTGTTTAATCAAAGTCTTACCTCTGGATACGCACTCAGGAGTGGCGACTGCAACTGTGGTCCCACTTCACAAAGGCGGTGCCTCCACCGACCCTGGAAATTACCGGCCCATTAGCCTGACAAGCCTTATCTGCAAAGCCATGGAAAGGATCATAATGGACCTCATAAATAAAGACATAGGGAATTTGCAGACTTTGGATCCAACCCAGTTTGGCTTTGTCAAAGGCAGATCATGCCTTTTAAACTTGGTTGACTTCTTCGAATCAGTCACCAAAGCCATTGACGAGGGAAAGGCAGTCCATACAGCCTACCTCGATCTGGCTAAGGCCTTCGATACAATACCCCACTCGGGTATCATTGAAAAACTCATCAGCTTAAATGGAGTGGGAAGCATTGAGCTGCCTTTTGTCCAGTTTTGTGAGGTTTCAGCCAGCAACTAGTAGTTTATTGGTCGTTTTGGGCCAGTTTCTAGCTTTTTCCAGCCCCCTGGTATAAAAGCGCGTAAACGGCTTTTTTTTCTTGTACCTACTCAGCACAGACTCCCATGGGCCAGCGAGAGTAATCCAGGCTGCAGAAGGCTGAATAAGCGGTTTTCTTGATACTAAGTATAGTTTTGTTGCTTTCCCACATCTGAATACCCTGAGCGACTGTTTTGCTTCATGCCTTTCTGTTACATTGAGCTGTTTAACTTAATATTACGCTTATTGCTTGTTGAATCCTTGTTTGTTACTATTATGTTGTGTTGTTCTGTGTAAGCTATTGCTGTGTGTAGTAGCTGATAAGTGTTGTTTTATAACTGTTTTACCTTACCTGTTGCCCTGTCTGTGAAAAAAAAAAAAAATCTCTTGTTTTTTCCTGCTATAAAACGCTAAACGCGCGCTTTTCTTTGCTACCACTCAGCACACAGACTCCATGGCCAGCAGAGTAATCCAGGCTGCAGAGAGAGGAATAATAGACTTTTTCTGATACTAAGTATAGTTTTTTGTTGCTTTCTTTCCCAATACCTAGCTTACTGGTATTTTCTTCGCCTGCTTCTGTTACATTTGTTTTACTTACTTTATTTTTAATAATATTGCACTTGGAATCCTTGTGTTAATTGATTTGATTTGTATGTATTTTCTCTTCTGTGTAAGCTGTAGTAGCTGATTCATAGCATTTTTATAAGTGCTTGCTTTGTTTCTGCCTGTTCTCGAAAAAAAAAAAAAAAAAGAAAAAAAAAAAAAAAATTTTTTCTGTTTTACTAGTTTAGTCCAGTTTCAGAGCTGCTGATTCCTGGGCTTTGGTTGTAGTCTCAGTACTGTTTCCTGTCTGCCCTTGGGAGAGGACCTTGCTGATTCCTGGCTTTGGTTGTAGTTCCTGTGTACTGTTCTTGCTTGTTGGGAGGAGGGAAGAGGAAGACTTTTACCAGTGGGAGTGGGAAGCATTGAGCTGCCTTTGTCCAGTTTTGTGAGGTTTCAGCCAGCAACTAGTAGTTTATTGGTCGTTTTGGGCCAGTTTCTAGCTTTTACAGCCCCTGGTATAAAATGCGGTAAACGATGCTTTTCAGCTTGTACCTACTCAGCACAGACTCCACGTGGGCCAGCAGAGTAATCCAGGCTGCAGAGAGCTGAATAAGCGACTTTTCTTGATACTAAGTATAGTTTTGTTGCTTTCCACATCTGAATACCTAGCGACTGTATTTCGCCTGCCTTTCTGTTACATTGAAGCTGTTTTACTGCATTTAACTTAATATTGCACTTGGAATCCTTGTTTGTTACTATTTGACTGTATTTGTAGCAAATTCTTCTGTGTAAGCTGTAGTAGCTGATTCATAGCATTTATAAGTGTTTGCTGTACCTGTTTCTGCCTGTTCTGTGAAAAAAAAAAAAAAAAAGAAAAAAATATCTCTTGTTTTTCCTGCTTTACTAGTTTAGTCCAGTTTCAGAGTTGCTGAATACCTAGCGACTGTATTTCGCCTGCCTTTCTGTTACATTGAAGCTGTTTTTACTGCATTTAACTTAATATTGCACTTGGAATCCTTGTTTGTTACTATTTGACTGTATTTGTAGCAAATTCTTCTGTGTAAGCTGTAGTAGCTGATTCATAGCATTTATAAGTGTTTTCTGTACCTGTTTCTGCCTGTTCTGTGAAAAAAAAGAAAAAAAAAGAAAAAAATATCTCTTGATTTTCCTGCTTTACTAGTTTAGTCCAGTTTCAGAGTTGCTGATTCCTGGGCTTTGGTTGTAGTTCCTGTGTACTGTTTCCTTGCCTTATTTGGGGGAGAGGAGGTTACCTTGCTTACCAGTGGGAGTGGGAAGCATTGAGCTGCCTTTTGTCCAGTTTTGTGAGGTTTCAGCCAGCAACTAGTAGTTTATTGGTCGTTTTGGGCCAGTTTCTAGCTTTTTCCAGCCCCCTGGTATAAAACGCGGTAAACGCGCATTTTTCAGCTTGTACCTACTCAGCACAGACTCCACGTGGGCCAGCAGAGTAATCCAGGCTGCAGAGAGCCCAGTTTGCAAGATGGGTTGCAAACTGGCTGAGTGACAGAACCCACAGGGTCAGAGTTGCTGGCGCCATGTCAGACTCAAAACATGTCACAAGTGGTGTCCCACAGGGCTCAGTCCTGCGCCCACTCTTGTTTGGCATCTACTTTTCCGAAGTACAAGCAAACACAGGAGGGTTATGGCTGACAAAGTTTGCAGATGACTGCAAACTGGGCGCCATAGTAGAAAACACATCTGACACAGATATCCTTCAGAAGGGTCTCACAGAAACAGATAACTGGTGCCAGAGCCACGGCCTGCAGTTAAATGCCAAAAAATGCATAGTCATACCCTTTGGGAAAAACAAGGTTACCCCTAGCTACCAAATAGGTGGCAATCCACTGAGCACAGAAGAAGTTGTCAGGGACCTGGGGACCCAGGTTGATAGTAGTCTGTCATTCGACACCCATGTAGCTAAAGTAGTTAGGAAGACTTTCTACATTGCCCACCTTATCATGAAGGGATTCTCATCTAGATCAAGGAGGTCATAGTCTCCCTTTACTCATCACTCATCAGACCAATGATTGAGTACAATGCCCCATTTGGGATGTATCTGACCCGACACCTGCAGCAGCTGGAGAGGCCACAAAAGTTCCTCACCAAAAAGATAAAGGGTCTCAAAATCTGTCCTATGCTGCCCGACTGAAAGAACTCCAGCTCTATTCAGTACCGCTTGCTCAGAGGTGACCTTTGCCTAACATACAAGGCCATGTCAAACCCAGATTTGATGAATATGCTTCACCTCAAAAATCTAGATCCATCAGAGCCACAAGGGCGGAGACTTAAACCTCGACACGGCTATTAATAGGACGTGCTGGAGGGATAGATTCATCACCCAAAGACTCCCTATGCTGTGGAACAAAATCCCGGCACATGTGAGGCAGAGCACCTCGCTGGCCGTGTTCAAGAGAAATCTTGACCAATGGATGGGAGATCGCAGATATACCCCAGGGATTACCTCAGTGTCACTGCTCGACAGAGGCACAGCAAAATAATGGGTATAGTTCCCCATACTAAAGGGGTGGCATAAGCCACAAAACGATGGGCTAGGCTTGTAAATGCCCTCGGGCAGATAGCCTAGTATGAACCTATGAACCTATGAACCTATATATATATATATATATATATATATATATATATATATATATATATATATATATATATATATATATATATACATATGTACATACAAAGAGATGTACACATGGCCATATATATGTAGCACTATACAGATGTGTATACAGACATTTGTATGAGTGTATGAGTATACATGTGTATGTGCATGTAGACATATATAGACCTATTATATGTATATGACCATATTCCTGTTATGAGTAAAAATCACGGTTGTGTGTACCCTCCCACATGTATCTCACCATATGTATCTGTTATGTGCACATTATGATAAAACAACATATGTGATGCAACAGTCATATTAATAACAAGGACTACACAATTTAGGAACTACAGGCAAATGTTCAATACTACTCAATATGTGTATTGACAGCTATATTGGTAAAACAACAGCAGTCTTCATAGTGGTTAACTGCTGTGACTTCAGTGTAAAGGGTCTTGGGTTCAAGTCTTGCAAAGGCTGTTCATTTTGTTGTTGGGCAGGACAAGGGCTGTCAGATACAGAGTGGTTAACGCAGTTTTGAGCACCTTTAAGCAGGTTTGCACTGGTTTGCATAAAGCTAAGTGGTGTTAAGCTATGGTTAAATGTATGGTCACTTACACATTGTAGGCAGCACTTACCAGTGCGCAAATCAGCTTAGCTGTTATATTGCAGCAATTCCAATACTTGCTAAGCATAAAGTAGCCCTGGTAACCAGGATACACCACCCAGTCTGATAACCTGTAATAAGTGTATGTAATGCCATGTACAATACATGCACCTATGTGCTGTCATTACAGTCTCAAGGGATGTGAGTGTCATGTGTGGGATCACAGACATATATGAGGCTGGTACAGCACTGTTTTCTGTGTGAATGTCTTACATACAGGTGTAGTAGCCCAGGGTACGTGCTGTCACACTGGCATGTAGTGTATCATGGCAGTACTACTGTTGACAGTGCTAACCCAGGCAAGAGCAAAGTGCTTAATGTAGTACTGACAACTGGCACACCTGCAAACATGGCTGGACACCAAGGCCTCCCCACTGTATCCCTTGTGTGTGAGCTATGTCACAGTATATACCCCTTACTGGTCTGTCAATGCTCTCATGCTACTGCATAGCTACCTGTCAAGCTGATGACTGTCGGTCCCTGTACAGATGTGCAGATGGCAAGTATCCAGCTGGGATATGTACTGGCAACCTACGCTTGATTGATGCCCTACTATGCGTGTGACATGTGCATGAGATGCATATCCATATAGTACCAATGTTGGGGTATACTATGGGTTGTATCGCAGTTGCGGCCAATATGTCATGGTAGGTATGGCAGAGTGTCATCATGGGTTTTAGGGAGTACAATATCCAGTGGAGGATGTGGGTGCTGTGTACACTGTTATTACACCAAGGTACACCAGGTATATGCCCCATGTACCATGATATGGTTACCACTGTCGCCATCAATAATACAGGTAACGTTTACCACAATCCAAGCCAGTTATGCATGTGATGTATGCAGCCTACCTGTAACACATTGGAGACACTGTCACGTTAGTTAGCAGCAATAGGCCCTCGTATCTCAGATGTGTGTCTGGCTGTTATGCGTCTGTAAATGTGTATATGACGGTATGTCACACTACGTATCATCCAAATACACCCATTACATCCCCCATTAGCATACTGTACATGTTGTGGGATGTTCTGCATGTACCATGTGACCTGGGACAAACCTCACCCGAAACTCTGTGTGGCATGTGCAATGTAAGCCACACACGTCAGTATCACGACATAGCTAGGTAGGGGTCTAGTCCCAGTATTGCCAAGTAACAGTGTGTATGTATGTGGATGGGTCTACATCAGGTTGCAGGGTATACAAGCCTCAGCGTGCCACCTGTCCATGTGGCACAGGGAATAACTGGTTTAGTAACTTGTGAAATGTGTTTGAATGTACCCCAGGTATGTCACAGCCATGGTGTCAGCACAATGACATACCCCGTTGTGGAATATGACTGCAGACCATCCTCGTGCTGACACATGTACACCTATAACACAAATGGATAACATTATAGGGACTGCAATCAACCAGTGTTACTACCAGCTATAAGGCATCTTTGCTGGACAGCTACACTACCCACCAAACATGCCTTACACTCTACTCCCTACAACATGGTACACTGCAGTACTGTGGTACACTGTGGTACAGTCACTGTATGCATCAGAACAATATCAGCCTGTCCCTGCATCGATGGTATGGATGACAGGGATGTGGCACATGTATCACTATATGCACAAGGTGTGGTGTTGGTTTGCCAGAGGCCGAGGGTGGGTAATACATATGACACCATGTGTGTGGGTGAGGGGTGTACTGTGGGGAACTGGGTGAGGTGATGAGGTGTGTGTAGGTATGGGGTTTCCCTAGGTGTGTTTGCATAGTGTGTGGGTATGCATGCACACAGTTCTGCCATATGGCTGCCCTACACAGGTATGGACAGCTGCAGACCATACCTGGCAGGGTGTGCAGTTCACTGCCTCTGGCCATGGACATGTGGACTGTGCCTGCCAGGAGTTCCATGGGCATGTACAGGTACAGGCCTCAGTGTGCTACTCTCACCTGCTGATGACATTTGTTTGCTGGTACCAGGTCCCTCCTGGGACTGGCCAGGACCACATGCACATGGCCTGCTGTGGTGTGGTGTGGACAGAACATCCCCCGCACTGGCAGGGCTGCTACTGCCACTACAGGAGCCCCTTGGTGTCCTAGCATGCCCACATTGACTGCCAGCTGTTGGTGTTGCTGGCCCACATCCATGCAGGCGTCACCACATCCCCACCACATGCTGAAGCATGAACACACCACGGTCGATGAGAGCCATCATCTCATCATGCCATCTATCCATGTGCTCGGTATAAGCACGGATGGCACCAGACAGTTCATGGAGGTTGTCGCTTACAGATGTGAGAGCAGCCCTCTGCAGCCTCAGGTCCTGTCTGGTGTAATGCTCAATACGTACTTGCACCACCATTACAGCCTGAAACATGCGCCTGCTGGTACCAGCTATGTCACCTATATGGTGCCCTGCCAACCATCCGGCTATGCCTGCTGTGACCGGACACAGTAGGCATGGTTACCACTCTTCCCTGTGCACTACCACCAAATGCTAGTTGTTACTCCACTGTGGCCACTGGTGATGGGGTATGTGTAGGCACTGAAACTGTGTCAAATGTTGGCACAGTGTCGGCCCCTGACAATCCCACCTGTGCCTCAACAGTACTATCATCACCTTCAGTGTCTGTATGGACACCGACATTAGATTGCATGCAGGAGGGACCCTGACCCACCTCACCACCTGTTGGAGAAAACAATAAATGCACTTTAAAACCTGTACAGCATTACCTAACAGTACACACACACACACACACACACACACACACACACACACACACACACACACACACCTCCATAATACCTACCTGTCTATGGCTTTACAGACAGTCCCACATATATGTCCATGTGTTACCCCATCCTGCATCACACTTGTTAACATACACACATTGATACCACTCATTAACATCACAGTCCTCTAAATGGCCACACAAGTGGCGTCAACAAAAGGCCTGTTGCTACTTTACCTGCCTGACCTGTGTGTATTGCATTTTCATGGTCTCTCTGCTGTCATTCGGTATGCACCCTCTGTATGCCCGGAAATTATGTGCATGGCCCCTATATGTGTGGGCTACTATGTTGTATCCATAATATCTCACACTGGTGTGTCATGTGTATGTAATGCTCAGTGCATGCCAGATATGCTGCGCCTTCAGCCTATCATGTGACAACTGTAATATTTGGATACACTCCCTGGTGTTGACTAGTACTTCCCCAATGCATCTGTAGAGCTGCATACGTGGGTTGTAGGTGACCTCTTTGCTAACTGTGATGTTAAGGGTGTACCTGGTGTCTACCTTCCCTGTGGATGCCTGTTCCATACTACAGACCATATTATGCTATTTGCTGTCCTGTGATTACACGCATGACAGGTATTCCTGGTGTGTAATGTGGCAGTCCATGTCCATGTACTGCATGGTCAAAAAGGGAGGTACAGCCGTATGAACACCCCACAATCACACGTGTGCATACATGGCCACACACACAAACACGCACATGCACACATGCATCATACATGCATCTACCTCCCTCCACTTCACCAGAGTGACCCTGCAGGCAAACTAACTAACCACCAGGATGCACACACACACACACACACACACACACACACACACACACACACACACACACACACACATATACAGGTGAGGTTGCACAATGATAGTACACACAGTCCTCCTATTACCCATCTGCCAACATGCAGAACATATGGTACAGAACAGCATGCAGTTCAGCTATAGTCAATTCATGCTAGCAACAGTATACATGTGTGTGATGCATGTGCTGTGTCACTAGGTGATGCCCCTTCACCTGGATATCACTGCATCCCTGTACACAATATTGCTGTGCACCTGTTCTGCACCCTGCCATGTACTGTGCACCACAACTCACAGGTGTACAACCCATGTGGAATGTGTAGTACTGTGTCAGTTATGTCAGCTTTACTTCTCACAGCCCCTATGTTTTTCAGCAACACATACCTGGGATGATATGTGGACAGTTGTCATTGGTGAATGCCTGATGCCTGATTTACAGCTGTCAACATCAACAGACTATGTATGACCACTGCAATACTCTTACACTGCCAACAATCAGAGCATACCATGGCTATGGGGGGTGTACACACCTTTATTGATTTTACACACACATCCTTGATCTGCCATGGGACCACATAATCATATATCTTAGCAATACTTGAGCCTGATATGTGACATATGTCATGTACTTTCACATGCAGTGTCTACAGATTATGTTAGGTGTGTGGCTGCTGACCACAATGCATACACACCATGTGGGCATATGTGTGCACACCCTTATCATGACGGTGTATAGCATCTCTTGTGTGTACTACAGCAGTCACTGCTCCTGGCAGGGGTATACCAGTGTGGGCCATCTGCATTTGCCAGTGAATGTTCAGTCTGCCCTACACATGTCCCCCTATTCTGCATGATTGCAAGGTCTGCTCATGTGCACATCCCATGATGTTTACACACTGCCATCACTATTGCTGTGTGGGTAGGGTTACGGCTGCCACAGGTCCTGAACCTGACTATGTGCAGATAGAGCCATTCCTACCATCCTTAGGATCCCTGCTGCAGTGCACTGGTGTGTCATGCTGAGACCCCCCTCCTTCAGCTTTTATGCAGATGCATGACAAGTAAACCCTACACATGTGTCACTTTACAGTGTCCCTTGCAATGAATACCACATGTTACAGCCTAGACCCAGCTGATAATGTGGACTACTGTAATGACTTATGCCATAGTGTATCTGCAGCAGTTGCCATTGGAATTCATATCTCCGAGACCATATAATCGACATTTGAAATGTTAACCATCCAAGTAGAACATAAAAAAACAAAAACAAACTTACCCTAACGCTGATAGTTGGGGGGGCTTCACCCCCCCTGCACCCCCCACACCCCCAGAACTTAAATATACCAACACTACAGTGCAGAAGTGGAAATCTTTCCATTCTGCACTGTAGGAAGATGCCAGTTCCCCATGGTCGACATTTCAAATGTCGATCATATGGTCTTGGCCATATGAATGTCGACATTGTGAAATGTCAACCATTCAAAGGGGACCCGTTGGCAAGCATCTACATAAAACATACTCACCAGCTACAGGTTACTGCCTTGTTGTTATCCCAGAGGGACCTATATAAGATGACCTACATCAGAGATGCAATGTCAGTGGCCACACCTGTGGCAGTGCTACAGGATGGGTGCAGTATTACCATACATCAACGGTACATTCCCATGATACTACCACATCTGGACATCTGTTTATCACTACAATGCAGCAGCACAATATATCGATGACATGTCAGATATGCATGATCTACCTGTACCAATGCAGATGTTTACACAACAGGGGTCTACTGATGTGCCCTGTGTTCTTACCTGCATGCTCCTTGGCCAGTGTGTGGGTGACACCCACCTCCATGAAGGAGTCCAGTGGTTGTTGGCTGTCCAGATGGGCAGGTGTCACGAGGCTGGCCAGGACCTCTTCCACACGTGTCAGGGGAAATGGATGGCATGTCCCCCCTGTGGAGAGGTGATTCCCCCCAGACCACAGCAGCATGCTGACGGGCATTGCAATGTACGTCAGTACAGTGATGCCGGACCTTCTCATAACTGCAGCTGTGCAGTCCAACATTAGTGACCCTGTGGACTAGGTTGTTCCACAGGGTGGTCCGCTCCTGCTGCTCATGTGTGTGCCTGCCAAATAAGAGTAGATAGTGCTGGATCATGTGTGATATCAACACTTCATTCTCTGCATGGGAATAGGTGGGCAACCGTGCATGTGCCATCTTGCCTAAAAGACATAAAGATGGAAACAGGTCTGAGCAACTCATACAGCAAGGTTACCACAGTTCATAATATACATCTCTGTCACCCACCACCATATCAGCTTCAACAAACTGCACACATAACTCATTAGGTATGGCTACAGCTTACCCAATGGTTGGACAGATATTGTATTGTACCACACCTTCTGCTATGTGATTGTAGCCATGTCCCCTACTATAATTGCTGACCTGTTACAGATTATTCACCTGCATGCCATTGTCAGGGCCACTATGGTTCCATATATGCCAGTGGTATGGCTGCTCAGAGATTGCTGCACATCTGACATTCTGTGTTATTGGGGATATCTATGCATGCTGTTGGACATGTACCGGGATTGTGTAGACTATTACTACCAACATATGTTCTATAACAGTGACACAATAACATGTATATGTTCTATTGTCCAGCAAATCCACCTCTCCAAACCCATCTGCCCATGATACCTGGCCACATCACATGTGTGTTCCAACCTGGAGCCTCCTCATGTACTGTTCCAGCAATACAATCAGGTGGAACCACTCAGGGAATATTGTCCCCCTCTTCAGGGCACACACAGATATGTTCCTGTCCCCTAAGCTCAGGTCTAGGGTCTGTTCCATACTGGGCTCCACAGACACGAGGGATGTGCTACATCAGTCTGAGGCACCCAGTACACATTCACAGGGCCAACATGCTCTTCCTGCTCAGCCTCCAGACAAGGCACCTTCAGGAAGTGGACTGCTATTGTGAGTAGCAGTGGGTAGGAGGTCTGTTCCCATTGTGCCCATATTGGGGCCCATGGGGTGTCCACATCACAGACCACACACACCATCCATGGTGTTTACCGACCACATGTGTCACATACCACCCCTGTAGACTGTCTCTTATATATACCAATCCTGACCACCTCCACATGTGTACCTGCCATACTTCCCCATATTCTCATTGCATACTTCACAGACAGGGGCAATGTGGTGCTAACAAGGGACTAACATGTAACATACAGATGGGGAGGGGTGGCCTAATGGTTAAGGTGTTTACCTTACAAACACAAGGTGCAGGGTTTGAGTCTCACAAGGGATAATTGGCTAGGCTTAAAATGGCTCACAAGAGCAGTTAGCTTAGTACTAACCTATGAACCTATGAACCTATACCCATCCATGGTGCACACACTGCCAGCTTGTAGATATCTGAGTGTATTGCTATGTGTGCTTGTGCCTCACACATAGCACTCATCACTATGGTAGTAATATAGGGGACATGTCTTTACATACATATATGTTTGTGTGTGTGTTTGTATATATGTAGACATGTGCATATAGGTATATATCTATATATGTGTAGATATATGTGATGTTGTGTATATGTGCACATATATATGTCTACACATGGGTATACGTATATTTATGGACATACATGTTGATATGCATATGTATATATATATATATATATATATATATATATATATATATATATATATATTTCGACACCATCTCCCACTCTGGAATTATAGATAAGCTCACTAAACTAGGTATAAATCCCTATGTCACAAGATGGGTTGCCAACTGGCTCATGGACTGAACCCACACTGTGAAAGTAGCGGATTCCAAATCCGACATCAGACCAGTGACAAGTGGAGTACCACAGGGTTCAGTCCTGGGTCCTCTCCTGTTTGGTATCTACTTCTCTGAAGTGCAGGCCAACACAGAAGGTCTTTGGCTAACACAGTTTGCAGATGACTGCAAACTAGGAGCCATAATCGAAACTCCTAACAATGTGGACAAACTACAAAAGGGCCTCACTGAGACAGATACCTGGTGTCAAAGCCATGGCCTGAAGCTCAATGCCAAAAAGTGTATTGTCATCCCCTTTGGTAAAATCTCTGTACCCATGAACATGTGTACCTGCCATACTTCCCCATATTCTCATTGCATACTTTACAGACAGGGGCAATGTGGTGCCAACAAGGGACTAACATGTAACATACCCATCCATGGTGCACACACTGCCAGCTTGTAGATATCTGAGTGTATTGCTATGTGTGCTGGTGCCTCGCACATAGCACTCATCACTATGGTAGTAATATAGGGGACATGTCTTTACATACATATATGTTTGTGTGTGTGTTTGTATATATGTAGACATGTGCATATAGGTATATATCTATATATGTGTAGATATATGTGATGCTGTATATATGTGCACATATATATGTCTACACATGGGTATACGTATATTTATGGACATACATGTTGATATACATATGTATATATATATATATATATATATATATATATATATATATATATATATATTTCAACACCATCCCCCACTCTGGAATTATAGATAAGCTAACTAAACTAGGTATAAATCCCTATGTCACAAGATGGGTTGCCAACTGGCTCACGGACTGAACCCACACTGTGAAAGTAGCGGATTCCAAATCCGACATCAGACCAGTGACAAGTGGAGTACCACAGGGTTCAGTCCTGGGTCCTCTCCTGTTTGGTATCTACTTCTCTGAAGTGCAGGCCAACACAGAAGGTCTTTGGCTAACAAAGTTTGCAGATGACTGCAAACTAGGAGCCATAATCGAAACTCCTAACAATGTGGACAAACTACAAAACGGCCTCACTGAGACAGATACCTGGTGTCAAAGCCATGGCTTGAAGCTCAATGCCAAAAAGTGTATTGTCATCTCCTTTGGTAAAATCTCTGTACCCATGAACTACCACATAGCTGGTAGTCTACTTAATGCTGAAAATGTGATAAGAGACCTTGGGACACAGGTGGACAGTAGTCTCTCCTTTGATAATCACATTGCCACAGTGGTCAGGATATCCTTCTACGTGGCTCATCTCATCACAAAAAGATTCTCATCCAGAAAAAAAGAGGTCATTGTTCCCCTCTACTCATCACTCATTAGACTCGTTATAGAGTACAACGCCCCTTTTGGTATGTACCTCACAAGACATCTACAACAACTGGAAAGACCACAGAAATACCTCACAAAGAGGATTACTGGCCTCAAACAGATGCCCTATGCAGACCGTCTCAAAAAACTACAGCTTTACTCCATCGCATATCGCCTATTCAGGGGCGATCTCTGCCTAACATACAAAGCTATGTCAAACCCAGAGCTGTTGGACATGCTCCACTTAATGAAATCCCAATCCCTCCGAGCTACACGCTCTAGGGACCTAAACCTTGTCACCACAATAAACAGAACATGCTGGAGGGAGAGATTCCTGTCCCAGAGACTTCCCATACTCTGGAACAGACTACCTATCTATGTCAAACAGAGCTCCTCATTAGCACTCTTCAAGAAAAATCCTGATGTTTGGATGGGAAATGGGAAATTCAACCCGGGCATCACTTCTGTGGCTCTGCTCGACAGGGGCACAGGAAAATAAATTTCTTGGGTGGCGAAAGCCAGGGTGCATTTTTTGGCTAGGCTTGTATGGGCCCTAGGGCCGATAGCCTAGTACCTACCTTTGAACCTATGAACCTATAAATATTATTTATGTGACATATGTACACATATGCATACCTATATATGGGGTACATTCAGACATCAGCTTCACAATCTCACAACACCTTCCTGCACAGCTGCACTGTTCTGCCTTGCTACAACACAGACAGGTGCCACATATGGACATGGCCTGAAATTAGGGGGGTATATGTAGGACCCGATTGCAGGTAACCCTATTACACATCTATGGCATTCTGGCATGCTGCATTACAGATTCACCTGAGTATCCTGCCAGTGGTGGGCCGTGGCTCCCACATGTCCATCATAATGGCATTACTTCCACCACCAGCTATTGGCCATGTAATATACATACTTCCCATTTCACAACACACACTATGATGGCTTACATCTTGTCTGTCAGTGCTGACCTGCACAGTTAACGACTATGGCCCACTACCCACAGGGACAGACACAATTGTCCATAACAGTTGTTCAGTTGAACATCATCACAGCAACACCTGATGGCACATATACATCATTCCACATCATCTATCCCATTATGCTGGACCATATACTACATTCTATTACATGTATATATATATATATATATATATATATATATATATATATATATATATATACTTCACATACCTGTTGTGGAAATGATGTCTTGTTGAATGACAGCTGGCTAAATGCCTGTGACTTCAGCTTTTAGTTTCAAGAGTTTGTCCTTCTTTTTCTCTCTCTCTCTCTCTCCCTCTCTCTCCAGTAAATGGATTGAGCTGCTTTGAATCGATTGCAGCCTGGCTTTAGTAGGTGATG